>NC_049995.1:2427485-2429752 GCF_000003815.2 Branchiostoma floridae | reverse complement strand
TATATGTATGTCGTTTAAAAAACAAAAGGCTTAAGTTTTTACATTAAGAAAAATGGTGCACACTGTACTACAAATCTGTAAATATCAACTATCATAAATCAAAACATACATTTCAGAATACTAATCTAATATAGTACAGTACATGAAACCTTACATGCATCACAGACCAACACAGGGTACAAACATGCATAATATGGTCACAACAAACAGCATAGAATCACATTCATTTAGTAGAGGGTTAAGAACATCTGACATGATGCTAGGTTGACAGGTATCAATCAGGAACAGTCAACAATACTTAAATTCTCAACGGCAGAGAAAAATGCATTCAAAATTTATATAAAGATAGGTTTCTATTGCATTTGAAAGTATTTTCTGAAAACAGTATGTTGTACACATTGTTGACTGTCCCATAAATAGCATTGGTAAAAGGGAATGAGACAGCATCAACATGTAATGAAAAGTGAGGATGACAGGAGAATGAAGCCATTAGGTTAGGATACACACTTCTCTACTACAAACCATGCTTGAGCCATGCCTATATGTGGATATAACATACCTCCTAAAGCTCTTACTAGTATTCCTTTATTTGGGGTGAGTGGAGTAACTTGAAACGAAACTCATGAAAAATATTGGTGAAATTACCAACAAAATACATGTAAAAAAACATTCTAAAACATTTTTTTTTTACAAAACCAAAATCTTGTTTGTTTTACACATGTGAAAAAAATTCATGATTTCAATGAAAATGGTGCAAAATTCAATGGAAGCAGAAACTTTCAAAATATTTCAAAATATCCCAATATATCCTGGTGGTTTTTACCAGCCTAGAGCCAACCACCACTGATAGTGCAGAAGCAATATCTTCAGAGCTGCGAGGAAAGCTAAGCAAAGAATGCCTGGTGTCCTGAGACAAAAAACTTTCTTTATAACTAGTAAACTGCAATATCTGTGCATTCAGCACCAAGGAGAGGTCCGTTCCCAAACACATTGGAACAAGTCATGAAAGGTTTTCAGAACTCTTTCTTGTCATAGCTGGGTCTGGAGTCCCTGATAATAAAGCAGACTTGCATGCCATCTTCTAAATTCAGACTAGCCTGTGCAATTTCTGAAGGTTCCATCAGAAATAAGCCAGTTGTATGGTAGTTATTGTGGAGGTTTGCGAGTGAGTGAGTGAGCCTGCGATATCACTAGAAAATCTGTGGAAAACAGATTTGCAATCCTTTCTCCTGCAAATTTTCCTAATGATTCATTATCACCACAATGTTTTGCCTTTGTCTTGAATATTGCACTGTCTTGGCTGGAGAGAACGTTTGTCGATGACAGGACACGATCATGTGAGCTTGATCTTTGCATTGCCATCTTTGATTGGTATTCAGTTCCATGCGTTACTGTTTTTGCCGTCTTCCTGTTTTAAAAAGTTTGGACCACTTATGGGTGATATTCTGACTCCAAAGTTGGATGTAGCAATAACAGTTGAAGTCTTGACTCTGAAACAAAAGATATATTTGCATGTCTGGTCTAAAATGAATAAAATATGCAAGTCATAAAAACATTCTAATGAAATGGCAATACACAAAAATAAATTCAAGAAATAAAAGCAAAAAATATCTTTGAAAAACCAATAAAATCCTGCAACGAAAACAAAATTTCAGACAAAAAAATGATGAAATAAATACTACTACAAAGTTACATATGATAACTGTAAAACATTATTGACCAAAGCATATCGGAAATATCAATAACAAAAAATTACCTGTAATCACATTGCTCAGCCCAGGAACTGTTCTTGCTTCTTTTGTGGCACTTGAATACTCCTTCTCAAAGGTCATTATTCTTGAAAACCGGCTCTATTTCATACAAGTCAGAGTATGAAGGTGGCAATGTAATACTCTGTTTACTTGATGTAAGGAATGCCGTGGTTGTTACAGGGAACTCACATAAAAATTGACAAGGACATCTTTGCCGCGGTTGGCAACGGAACTCTGGCAGGTGACATGCTTTAAACTTCTTTTCAGTTGCCATCTGTTCATCGACTCCAATGATGGCAGATTATTTTGGACACTCTCGGAGAGAAATTCTGACTTCATAAGTTTCAATGTTGTTGTTTCCTAACGCCATGGCATCCATTGAGGGTAATGATGTCGGGAAGCTTTGTCGCACTTGTGACTTTGTTGATGTAAACATCGGTGTGAGTTTAGTTGTGAACATCAGTGAGACCAGTTATGATAGTCATGATATTGAAGTCATGGTATTGAAACTTGATT
>NC_049995.1:2425198-2426554 GCF_000003815.2 Branchiostoma floridae | reverse complement strand
CAAGACTTCAGTTGTAGTTTCCAGTATTTCTGTTGAGCTGGATATTTCCAAAGTCGGAAAAGCTGTGGGAGAACCACTTGATGGCATGCTGGTCACAATAACACTTTGAAGCTGGTTCAGGAACCATAGTCATTGATGATGGTATAACAGAGGTTTGCGCTGATTCTGAAGCTAAAACTGTGATCAGTTCTGTGGTTATTGCTGTTTGCGTAGCAGCCATTGATGTAGGCTGAGGCAAAATGGTGGGCTGACTGGTTGACACTTGACTGGCAGAAGCAGGCAATATTGCCGTGAGTGTCCTTGTCAAAGGGGCCTGTTGTGTAGTGGTCAAGTCAGTCAGTCTTGTTGTTGAAGACTGAGGCAATGATACAGATTGGGTGAATGAAAATTGTGGCATTTGACTTGTGGATGTATGCAGGACAGGAGAGAATGTTCCTGTGAAAGATGGTAGTTGTGTAGTGGCTGACTCTGGAACTACCATTGTTACAGAAAGTGTTTCTGTTGATGGGGCCAAACTTTCTGAAATGGTAGTATCGAGTTGACTGGTAGATACTGGTATTTGAGCCACAGTAGTTGTAACAGTAGTAGTTGGCAAAGAAGATGATGTCGAGCTCATAGCCATCACTGGAGACACCAAGGTACTGGAACCAACAGGTGTACTGGTTAATACAACAGACGTTTCAAGGACTGTGGATGGGGCAACGGTTTCAAAAACTGTTTCAGTCACAAATATTGAAGGTTCCGGAAATATCTCTGTTGTTTCACTCATCATTGAAGTTGTGGCAAAGGACATGGTTGTTGACAATGTGTTGGTAACAGCAACCGGTACACTTCTTGTTGGCAGCAAGACACTAGATGTTGCTGCAGTTGATGCTGGAAGAGATGTTGAACTCAGCTGCACAGTGCTTGTTGGTGGCAAGACACTAGGCATTACAGTTGTTGATACCGGAATAGATAGTGTACTCTGTTGTCCTGCTGAACTTTCAGCTGTGATTTGTGTAGTTGTAACCTCTGTTGAAGATATAACAAGAGATGGGACTGAAGGTCCAACTGTAGAGCTGTATGTTTCAAGTATTGTCTGAGAAGCCGGAACGGATCCAAGTGAAAGTGATGACTGACTCGTTTGCAAGGAAGGAGAAATTGACGTACCAACAGGCACAGATACATCTTCACTGTAGGAGACTGTTGAAGATTCTGAGGTCATTTCCAGACTTAGTGTACTTGTTGGATAGATAAATGAGGTACCAGTACTGAACTGTATTGTACTTTCTGATGTTTCTACTAATGTTGATGCCATTGAAGATAACATAGGAGTTGGCTGTAGCTGACTTTCTGACACAATGCCACTTTCTAAAA
>NC_049995.1:2352466-2425098 GCF_000003815.2 Branchiostoma floridae | reverse complement strand
ACTGAAGTTTGAATGTCTGATGCATTGAGAGATGTTGTTAGCAGCAGTGGTGGAGTGCTAGCCAGCTGCAGGTTGGTGGAGGTGGGTTGCAGGGTAGGCTGTATGCTTGTTGCTATGGAGACAGTTTGGGTTGCCATGGTTACTTCAGACAGTTCTACAGAAGCTGATGGGTTAGATGTTGCAGTGGATGAGATGCTAAGTGACAGTGCTGATGTCGGGTATGCGTTAGTTGTTATTGATGGTAAGGTGGTAACAGAGGATGACATTGTTATGAGTGACTGCTCCATGGTTGACTCTGGTGTTATTGTCGCTACAGAGACAAGTGGTGATGTTAGTAAATCATCTGTACTTGCTGGAAGGTGAACGCTGGTCGGGGTTAGAAATGCAGTTATCGAAGTCACACTCATCACATCAACCGGTGTTATTTGGGTGCTGAATAGCGTGCTAGTTCTATCTACACTACTTGTGCTACTACTGATCCACACGGCAGTGCTTGTACCTGGTGTCGTGGTGACCACGTCACAGAACGTCCCTGTGAAACCGGCTGCACACACGCATGTGTAGTTGGTTGGGTAGGCCACGCATGTTGCTCCATTTTGGCACAAATTATTGATACAGGTGTCATTGTGTTCGCAGTTTATTCCAGCAAAGCCGTCCAAGCACAGGCACTCGTAGACACCAGGGTACGGCTGGGTGCAGTTTGCTCCATTCTGACAGGGGGAGCTGCTGCATTCATCAATGTCGATCTCACAGTGAGTCCCATTGTAGCCAGGGGCACAGCTGCAGGCGTATCCGTTGATGGCGTCTACGCAGGTGGCGCCGTTTTGACAAGGATCGCTGAAGCAGTCGTCAAAGTTGACCTCGCAGTTGTCGCCCTGGATGCCCGGAGGACAGAAGCAGCGGTAGCCTGATCCTGGGGCCAGCTGTTGGCACACTCCATTGTTCTGACAGGGGTCGGAGCTGCACTCGTCAGTGTCATCTGCACAGGTTTCTCCAGTCCAACCTAGAAAAAGAAAATAAGCTGTTAGACATAGTGACGTAACTTTTATAAACATGGCCATCATACACCACAGGAAGTCCAGTATGGTTTCGGTATACAATGAGGTTAGTTTTAAAATGTTACGACTGAAATAAGTTCAAAATCGGACTGGAAACTTTGCTCCCAACCACTCCTCTGCCAAGGTTGGCACTGGGTTGGGAGTAGCCTGGACTCCATCCTATTGAAACTCCAGTTCACTCCTCTGATTGCATCTAACAATATGACTTTCATAACTTTGATTTTTTTAAATTACTAAACTCCCAACCACAGACTTGCTAAGGACTAATTCCTAACAATGGTCTGGAGAAGGTCGGAAGGCCTTGGTCATGTGACAGGGGCTTCATTTTTTTATCATCAAACTCAGGGGAAACAATACATCTAAGCACACTGCAGTACATAGTCAACATAGTAGAGTTGACTCATTCCTCAGCTAACTGACATCTATTGCACCACAGTCATCCCTCAGTAAGAAACCTGGAGCTACATAGCTTAAGTTTCTGGATCTTTAATTTTTTATTCAGCCTGCCAAACCGGATTTGTTGCGTACAACTTCTTCAGTGGCAAGTAATAAATCTAAACAAACTGCAGTTTCTGATTGTCCCTACCTGTTGTGCAGTTGCAGTTAAAGCCGTTGATGAGATCTTGACAGGTGGCACCGTTCTGACATGGGTCAGAGTTACACTCATTCACATCTACCTCACAGTAGGGACCAGCATAGCCTGGCATGCAGCTGTAAAGGGGAGGGGACAAAATATGGTCATGTCATTTGTCATCGTCATGATGAGGAACAAGTCAGGGCTCGAAATACTTTTTTCTGCATACCTGCACTGGTGCAGGCAACATTAAAAATTACCTGCACCTGACAAATTTTACCTGCACCACTCTGAATTTAGGAAGTATCGATCATGCTGAAATTGTTCAGGAACCATTATCTTATATTATGAGTCAAACCTGTATTAGCGGCCACCTTTGCATGCCGGCCACCTGCCCATAGTGGCCACTTTTTGTCGGTCCCTTGGATTCGTAATGATTAAGAAATAGGCTTAGCAGCCACCTGTCCAACGCGACCACGGCCACAAGATTTCCGGTCCCGTAGGTACAAAAACACTGTCGATTACGGCCACGCGGACCGCTGATCTATGTTTCGGCACGCGTTCGGCCATATACAGCGGCCGCATCGTCACCCTAGGCCGGATTTAAAACCTCTTTGATTTATTTTCAAAACAAAACTACGTAAACTGGTCTACCCATACCCGCTGACAAACTAGGTCATATAAGGTCAATAGACGACACCACTATTACGGAGGTAAATTGTGTTAAAGTTACGTTCTAATACGCTATCGCTTAGGTAAATTTACATCACAAAAACTTTCTAAATAAATTGTTACAAAGACAAAATGATATGAACTTCAGACTATGGTGGATTTTATTCTTACATTTATTAAGAGATAAACCTAAAATGACGAGACTTTTCTTGTGAGTACCACATTAGCATAATGGGCGAATCTGACGTGTGAACGCGAGCGGGAACCCACGAACAGCGAAGTATCAAAGGATACAAGACGAAAGATCAAAGAAATATGACGATACCGGTCTCTTCAGACAATATCAGCTGTAGAACATTTAAAACTTTTCATAGCTATTGTTTTCTTAATACACATAGTGTAAAAATCATTGCAGTACATGTACAGTACTGTATTATGTGAATAAAGATCAGTGGGTACTAAAACCATGTGTAACTTATTGCTTGTGGTAAATTAATTAGCATATTCTCTATAGTGGCCACCTCTCTATAGTGGCCAATTTTGACCAGTCCCTTGAGTGGCCGCTATAGACAGGTTTCACTGTACTTAATAGGTGGTAACAGTCAATGCAGCTAATAACAATCCACATGCACCTACATCATACGATATACTATATACCCAGTAGATGGACCAGTGCAGGTTAGGTGCAGGTAGACATCAGAAATACCTGCACAGCTCCAATCTTACCTGCACTAACCTGCATGTGCAGGTGGTATTTCGAGCCCTGCTTCAGTGAAGTTGGTCAAGTATAGTCCTGTAACCTTTTTGAGGCTGCAAAGGGGACTTTCATTCACTGTGTCTAGGGCATGGTATATATATTATATATGTATGGAAGAGGGAGGCATCCTTTCTTCCTAATTCACATCCCAAACCAAAAAGTTAGCCACCCATGATGACACTTGGGTGGAGTGAGGACATTCCAAAGGACACATCGTGTAGCTACAAATGCCAGGAATGAAACCTGTGACCACTTGATCATTCAACACCACACAAATACTTTTAGTCTACAAGAATTCAGTGTTAACTTTGTCTTGTTTTGATTTAGTACAGTATGTTACCTGCATGTGAAGTTATTCCCTGGTCCATCGACACAGGAGCCACCATTTTGGCACTGGGAGAAGCCAGGAGCCTCACAGACATTGATGTCAAATGTGCAGTTGGGTCCTGACAAAATTTTATGGTAAAACAAATGGCAATTAGATAGGGATGTATACATACATAGGAAATAGATAGGAAAACCTAAATGAAGAGTAGAGTAGCACTACTGTACCCAGGCGACGTCAGTTAAGCCTTGGATACTGTTAGTGATTCATGAATACAAGCATCAAACGTAGCATGGCTCCTGTATTGTTTGAGTGTACGACAATGACACCAGCAGCAATTCTCACACGTCAGACTTATTTGTAAGGGATGCCATTACATTACAATTCCATGTACTTTCTATGTAATTATGAATTCTATCTCACCTGTATATCCGGGTGAACATGCACAGGTGAATCCGTTGACCCTGTCAGTACAGGTGCCACCATTCTGACAAGGGTTGTTGGAACATTCATCAATGTCAACGGTGCAGTTCTCTCCAGTCCAGCCAGGGGCGCACACACAGTTGTACGAATTCACCGAATCCTGACAGCTAAAAAAGAACAAAATAGTCAATATTTGCCTCTGTACTAAGAAAATTTGTTTTCGTGTGTTTGGATGTTTCTTGTGTGCTCTTGTGTGTTCTCAATCATTTCAAGACAAAGTCAGTATAGACGGAAATTGAGTGGGAGTGAAAGAAAGTAAAATTCCGGTAATATAGATTTAGTTGTTTATCAGACATGACAGACATTCCAGGTCATGGGGTCAACAGAAGAGTCAACACTACTAAATTCACGGGGAGGTAATAGATTTTTATTTTCATTTATTTCACAAATGTGTAGACCACAGGAAGAATAGCCTCTTATGAGGCTAATTTTGGATCTACATAAACTCACTCAAACAAACCCCAAACCTACATAATTTTATTAATACAGGAAATAGTTTGAAGCCTCCCAAGTCTAATACGGGAAAAATCACATACAGTATTTTACATAAATTTTCGTAGAATAGATGAAAAACTTACACTCCATTGACACAAGGATCAGGAACACAGTCGTCTATGTTGACCTCACAGTCAGTGCCAGTGAACCCCTCCGCACAGGTGCAGTCATAGCCATTCAGCAGGTCTCTGCAGGTCGCACCATTGACACAGGGGGCGCTGCTGCACTCATCCACCTCTGAGGCACAGTTCTGGCCTGAAGTTATTTTAGAGACAAATCTTTGAAATGTGCTATGAGAAAATCACTACTGGGTCTTGTTTTCACAAAAAAATCTGGAATCAAAAAGTACAGTTTGAGCAAATTATGAGGAAAAGGCCCTGAACCTTTTTGAAAGCATCAAATAGTTTAACTTATTAGTCTTAAAAGTTGTACTTGTTTGCATTGGTCTGTCAATTAAAGTAATCATTTCACGTTCACATTTAAATAGCGTTCCTGCATATAGTGTAACAGTTCCAACCTTAATTCTGAAATCCAATTTAAGACTGTGGATTGGAATTTGATTTGACCAATCACCTTCAAATCCAGGAAAGCAGTCACACTCGTATTGACCAATCAGATCCCTGCATGTGGCACCGTTCTCACAGGGTGACGAGGCACACTCGTCAATATCTTCACTGCAGTTCTGTCCTGTATAGCCAGGTGCACAGCTACAATTGTACCTGTAAAAGAATCAGATTCAGAATGGGATGGGATGAAATAGGATGGTTTTGATGATATTGTAACTCAAAGTGTAATTCTTGCCACAATGCAGACTTAATGTTCATAGAATAATTGAAAAATCATGGAGTGGAAACTTCTTAATTAAATCAAGATGTAACAGCACTTCATAAAATACAGTAATGAGTATGAAAAACAATAAACTGTTACGTTAACTGTGAACAAAACATACTGAACTGGTATGAAGTATATAAAGTTGCGAGCAAAAAAAACATAATAGATTGATAATAAGACTGAATTTCAGAGTCATCAATAACAAAAAAAGGGCCTCCGCCCTTGTGGTGTTGCCAAAAAAATTAAGAACCTACCCATCCACAAGATCAAGACAAGTGGCTCCATTCTGACAGATCCCAGGCAGACAGTCGTCGATGTCGGTTTGACAGTTCTTCCCGGTGAACCCTGGGAGGCAGTGGCAGACGTAATCGTTCACCTGGTCCTCACAGCGAGCTCCATTCTGACACGGGTCGGGGACACAGTCGTCCATGTTGGTTTCACAGTTCATCCCCGTGAAACCTAGGGTACACAAAGATGTTCTAGTAAGTAATCCAAAAAATTTTACAGAAAAAGAGACTTTCCACCTTTTGGTGCATAGGGTGATGCCCATCTCTGTCTCTATAGCCCTTGGGCCACACAGTTTTGCAAGCACTAAAGCAGGGGGCTAGTCTGGTGGCAGTAGTACATACTCTTTCTCATAAGTGCACAGTTCTGAAGAGAGAAAGCAGTGTAGGTATCATCTTCTATGAGCCAGATAGGCTTTGAACCTCCTAAAACAAGCATTTCACCTACAAGTAGTATTAAGCTTTTGCACACTTTTATAGAGGACATTAATCATTTTGTTATACGTGAATGTAAATGTTATAAAATTAGAATACTGAAAAATTCTTTTCTTCGTCGTGCTAGAAAAACACTGATTACCTGGAATGCAACTGCAACTGTATGTCCCATCCTGATTGGTCAAACAGGTGGCACCATTCTCACAGGGGTCATAGGTCGGATCACAAGGGTCAAAGGACAGGGAGCAGTTCTGGCCGGTGTAAAATGGCGGACAGTTGCACACGAATCCGTCCACGTTGTCGAAACAGGTACCGTTGTTGAGGCAGGGGTTGGAGCTGCATTCTGGGATGTCCGATTCACAGTCTTTCCCAGTCCAGCCAGGCAAGCAGTCACACCTGAGGAGAGAGGTTTAGTAACGCTAGTTCACCTTCATCTGTCTTCATAAGTCTACGCAGGAAGTGTTCAAAACATTACGATAATCATTCTACATTTTGCCAATTGAAAATTGTACAGACTTCCAAGACGGTGTCACCAACCTGTAGTCGTTGAACAAGTCCACGCATGTAGCGTTGTTCTGACAGTTTGCTGTCAGACATTCGTCGATGTTGACCTCGCAGAACGTCCCCTCCAGCCCAGGCGGACAGATGCAGATGTAGCCCATGTGCCTGTCCACACAAGTAGAGCCGTTCCTACACATGTTGTCTATACAGTCATCTATGGGCTGATCACACAAGGCTCCGGCCCACCCTGGAACACAACATTTGGTTTGATAACATTGTTGATTATTTTAGGGTGTACATGCAGACACAGATGTATCCCATGTGCCTGTCCACGCAAGTAGAGCCGTTCCTACACATGTTGTCTATACAGTCATCTATGGGCTGATCACACAAGGTACCGGCCCATCCTGGAAAGTAACAGTTTGTTTCTTACATCAAGGAAAGTAGACATTTGGGTAATAAGATACACCAAAAAGCAGTTGGCCTCAATGACCTCGTTTTTTATCTATCATGGCTGAAACGTGAGAAAGGTGTATTGAAAACGGTCAGTTTGTCTGCCTCATTGACCTCATTTTTTATTTATCATGGCTGACACGTGAGAAAGGTGCATTGAAAATGGTCGGTCGTTTCAGATTGCATCCACTATCTTTCAGTGTCAGTGGCACAGAACAGATCTGATAAAAACAGGTTTTATACCGTAACTTATTAATTGATATGCAAAGGAGCAGAAAACGTTTTTTTGGATTGTCCAGTAGGAATAGAAAGAGTTTCTTATAGTGCTTTTATTTTACTGTCACAGTTTTGGTGGTGAATTTATGACATCGCAAATATGCATTTCCAAATGTATTACATAACTATAGAATTGTTTCAATCGCAAATTTCAAACACTGAGAAAACTTCCCTTTCCCCTTCTACTGCAAAACAACACTGCTACAAATTTTAAAGTAAACCATTATACAGTAGATGTACTAACCAGGATCACACAAGCAGATGAAGCTGTTGATGCCGTCCTGACAAAATCCGTTCACACATGGCCGGGTCCAACAGTCGTTAAAGTTCAGCTCACAGTTACGACCTGGAAATAAAAGACCGATTTATAATTCATACTACTGTATTATCAAAGTAACTCCAGAACAAAACTTTGTTAATATATGATTTCACACACTGAATATAAGGTCTCGGCCATACGCCCAATAAAAGTACAGCAAAGTGTAACACCGACTCTCATAATTCAACCGGATATCATAATACTGCCACATGACAAAAAATACATGATTTAAAAGAGATGTAACCAATGCAGCATCTGAGTAATCCTGAGGTATATACACTTCCAGTATTTAGGTGTTCAAGACAATCTTGAGAAGGCCTCTTATAAGAATGTTTGATGTGGCGGTATTGTGGTACCTGGTGGAATTATGACAGTTGATGTTAGAGATCTAAAATAGGAAGAACCAAATGATCTCACCTATGAAACCAGCGGGACAGCTACAGGTATAACCATACCCATCGTTCACTGCAAAGTCCGTGTGCGTGCAGTTTCCCCCGTTCTGACACGGCGACTGTTCACACGGAAGCTGGGAGCAGTTCCGACCGACATATGGGAACGTGCAGAGGCAGAAGTAGTCGTTTACGCCATCCAGACAAGTGCCGCCATTTTGACAGGGTTGAGGATCGCAATCGTCGATGTTGATCTCACAGTTGGTCCCTGGAAACAAAATAGGACAACTTGTCACAGTTTTGACTTGCATTGTTCTAGAGTCTTGTAGAACTGTTTCACTACATTCATGCATATGGCAGCCTGGGTACAATCTAGGTAGTACATGTAGTTCGCTCTGACTTTTATTATACACTCTATACAGTTACTTCTCTACTATTCTGTCTGGGAACCTTAACATCTGTAACATCTGGAATCGTCCAAATTTGGGACGAGTGCCCCAGTTGGTCCCTAGCTATATGTACATGAGCGAATTAAGGAGTGGGTTCACGTGCTCGTTTGAACTCACTCACCATCACTATCCATTGTTTGATTATACTGCTGCTGAGATCTCTGACTTACTAATTTTGCAGTGACATCTTCCACATGAAACCATCATCAGACATCAGCAATATTTGCGAACAATCTTGCAAACATCAGAGATATGTGAGCTACATGTAATTCAGAGTTAGGACTAAGGTACAACAAAAAAGAACAGTTGCTAAATTGCTAGCCTGACTAAATCATGCTTCTAGCGGCCAGCCCAACAGTTACTACCCCCTAGGGATCATTAACCTCAGCCAGTGACAGATTGTGAAAACACAGGCTACTAAATTACGGTCTTAGACTCAGAGATTTTGAAAAGGAAACACCACTAACCAGCAAAGCCTGGCACACAACTGCAAGTGTACTCGTCAATGCCATTGTTACACGCCGCACCATTTTGACACGGATCAGATTCGCACTCGTCAATTTCAACCTCACAGTCCGTCCCCTCATATCCCGGCAAGCACGAGCAATTGTAGCTTCCAAGGCCATCGATACAGGTTGCACCGTTCACGCACGGGAGACTTTCGCAGTCGTCAATATTTTCGCTACAGTCACTTCCAGTCCAACCGTTTGAACAGAAACAGGTGTAGCCATTGGTCTGGTCTACACATATCCCAGTCTGTGGGTTACAGGGGTTTGATGCACATTCGTCCGTGTTGATTTCACAGTTTCCTCCTTCAAATCCCGCTGCGCAGATACAGGTATAGTTGTTAACTTCGTCGCGACAGGTGGCACCGTTCTCGCAAAAGTCGGTTGCGCACTCGTCAATGTCGATTTCACAGTTGGTTCCGTTGAAACCAGGCTGGCATACGCACCGATATTCGTTGATGCCGTCTTGGCAGATTCCGCCATTTTGGCAAGGAAAGGACACGCATTCGTCAATGTTTACTTCGCAGAATGTGCCGTTGAAGCCGGTCGCGCACTGACATGTGAACGGTAAACCTGTGACACTATTTGGTGTATCAGTGCACGTCGCACCATTCAAGCAAGGCGAATCCTCACACCTGTCAATGGTCTCGTTACAGTACTGACCTTTGAACCCTGGAGCACAGCTGCAAGTGTAACCATTGATACCATCAACACAGGTGCTGCCGTTCTGACAGAAGTTAGCCTCACATTCGTCTACGTTCACCTCACAGTGCTGTCCAGTGAACCCAGCAGCACATTCGCATGTGTAGTTGTTAACAAGATCCTGACAAGTCCCTCCATTTTCACACAGAACATTGTTGACAACACATTCTTCGATGTTCTGTTCACAGTTTTGCCCTTCAGACCCTGCGATGCAGACACAGATGTACGTATAGATGTTGTTTACAATGGTGTTGTTGCATGTTGTTGTTGTGTTTGCCTGGCAAGGGTTGGAACTGCATGGCTCGATGATGTTACAGTGGTTGTCGTAAGTGTAGATGTCTTGTGGACACGAACAGTTGTACCCGTTGATGTCGTCAACACAGGTGCCGACACCACACGGACTGGACAGGCATTCGTCGATATTCTCTGTGCAGTTCTCTCCACTCCAGCCTTGAAGGAAAATACAAACATTCAAACTTTTGAAAGTGAACAAGAGTTTGAAGGTCTCTGAATTTCTCATATGACTTGTTTGATTCTAGTTCATCTATTATGCAAATAAGATTTTGATCAATGTTTACAGTCGTGTCCGTTGGTCACTTCCTGTCACTCTCAACTGAATGGGACTCTCATATGTTCTACCACTTCCTGCCTGTCAATCATTGATATTTGACCACTATTTTTCTGGTCTAGTAATTATACCATCTTCCCCCTCGCTGTACTGTATTCATACAACTACATACATATAGAAAAACATATAAAAGTATCCCTCAGTGATACCCTAGTAGGGGTGGTTCAAGGGTATCGAAGAAGAAGAAAAAAAAAGACAAGCATTCATATACACCAAAACAATTGATCTCAAGTTGCAAATAGTACATCTGAATGTCACAATCTATTTTCGTTAGGCCAAAAATGCCATGGAAAGAATGCACTTTGATATAATTTTGCCCAATAGAAAATTGAAGAAGTTACCTGGAGCACAGGTGCAGTTGTAGTCATCAATCAGGTCTGTACAGGTGGCGCCGTTTTCACATGCCGCCGTCAGACACTCATCAATGTCGATACTGCAGTTCTCACCAATAAATCCTAAACAGGAAAGATTTCATTTCATTTAGTACTTAGTATCTAAATGCAACATATGGCCACTAGGGCGCTTTTCAAAGTACCCTGCATACACAAACAAAACATAAAACAGTGCAAATCAACTAAAGTACATTCAATGATAAAACATTGTCACATTGTACAACAATGAAAAAAGTAAAAATGTTACCGTCTGTCCTAAAATCTTAACTTTATGACATGAAATGGATGAAAATGAATCTTTAATAACCTTAAAATGACAGATTTTGCAATTATTTGAAAATCAAGAGTGGTGCTAAACTATGAGAGGGGCAGAAAAAATTCAAACTTAGACACAGCCCTGATTCTAGAAGTGATCCCTTTGCAGAATAAGTTCTGCCCAAAATGAACTATTTATGAATTGTAGAACTTTCTACATAAATTTTCTGTAACAGTTCCCTAATGGATAGTCTGTCTGTTGAAGATTTCTATTTATTTTTCAACCCACTCTCCCAGTGTATCCTTACCCCTAGGAGGAAGCCAATACTGGCCTAATGAGTCTTTGATTGAGCCTGATGAGTTTTTAATGGGGTCAGGGTGGTCCCTACCACACCAAGGGATTAGCATGGTGTGCCCATGTTGTCTTTACTAATCACCCATGAAGAGGCTAAGTTACTTACCATTGTTTCCTAAGGCTCTGGGGCCTGACTGCTAGCTTTAGTCAGCTTAGATGTTTGATCATAGCTTAGATCTCCTAGATCTCCATATCAACCATACTTATGACTTTTAATAGTAATATTTTGCACTTTGCACACTTTATTTTACGTTGCACTTTAGAACTTTGACCACTTGGGTGACACTCCTATGTTGTAATGTTTGTGGATTTAGGACAGGGCTCTTTCCAGCTTAAATTTTTTTTGTCCCACTGAGTATTTAGGACCCCAATGTTTGTTTTTGTTCTTAAATCTGTCAATTAGGCTTATCTGTCAAAAATTTTTATGTCATGGATGAGGTAAAAAAAAATTACTGTCCCAAGAAGCGAATTTCCATCCTGGGACAGAAAGACAGGTCCTGGAGCTATCCCTGGTTAGGGCTAGAGGTTGATAAACATCATAGGAGTATAAAGTCCCTGACCATTTTTACACCACCACTCCTTCGCTTACCTGGTACACAGAAGCACTGATATCCATTGATCTCATCCACACACAGGCCTCCGTTTGCACAAGGGTTGGAAGAACACTCGTCAACGTTCACTGAGCAGTTGTTTCCCTCAAACCCGGGAGTGCAGCGGCATTCAAAGTCATCCACAAGATCCACGCATGTTCCGTCATTCTCACAAGGGGAGGACTCACAGTCATCGATATTATTAGAGCAGTTCTTTCCATCAAAACCAGCTGTGCAGTTACATGCATAGTCGTTGATGAGGTCTGTACAGGTAGCACCGTTCTCACATGGTGATGATTCGCATTCGTTTATGTCGACGGAACAGTTTTTGCCAGTATACCCAGGCATACAGGTACACCTGAAATCGTTGACTTCGTCAAAACATGTGCCTCCATTTTCACACGGCATGGACGCGCAATTGTCTATGTTTACCGAACAGTTCTTTCCGGCATAACCGGGAGCACATGTGCAGATGTAATCATTGACAGCATCAGAACAAGTCGCACCATTTTCACAAGGCAACGCTTCGCACTCATCGATGTTTAGCGAGCAGTTTTTTCCTGTATACCCGGCCGAACACGTGCAACTAAAGTCGTTCACAGCATCAATGCAGGTGCCGCCATGTTCACATGGCGAGGACAAACAATCGTCGATGTCAACGGTACAGTTCTTCCCCTCGTACCCTGGAGCACAAGTGCAGTTGTAGTCGTTGACCAAGTCCGTACAGGTGGCGCCGTTTTCACATGGCGAAGATTCGCAATCATCGATGTCAGTGGAGCAATCCTTCCCCGTGAAACCAGGAGCGCAAGTGCAGCTGAAGTCGTTGACTTGATCGTGGCAAGTGCCGCCATTTTGACACGGAACGGAGACACAGTCGTCGATGTTGTTCTCGCAGTACGTACCGTTGAAACCCACAGCACATTCACAGCTGGAAATCACAAAACAACAAAAAGGGAGATTTGATCAACTCTAGAACTTAAAATGTCAATTTTCTACTAACATAAATTGTTTGATGGGGTGCAGAATAAGCATGTTTCATCCAAACAACGCTGTTACTCTAGACTATTTTGAACTAAAGATTCTATAAACAATCTTTACAACTTAGACATACGTTGCCAGTAAGTCCTGACAGTATTGTGTAATGAGGAAGACATCTGTTGTTCCAATAAAAGGAGAGGGACCCACATTCAGTCTCACCTAAGACACGGCTCTGTGCAGACATTCGTACATGTATATCTTAGCTAACAGGTGGTAGCAGTGGAGCCCACCTTGAGCACCTGTTCACTCCTGTAGCACCTGTTACTCACCTGTAGGAGGCTATCTGGTCTTGGCAGGTGGCTCCGTTCTGGCAGGTGTTGTTCACACACTCGTCGATGTTCTCGGTGCAGTTCTCGCCCGACCAGCCAGGGGCGCACTCGCAACGGTACCAGCCCAGCACTGTGATACAGGTACCACTGTTGTAGCAGGGCTGCAGTGTAGAATGATAGAGACGTGAATTCTCTTCTCCACAAGTTATGAAAGAATTCCATTTTCTGTCTACTCACAAATAGCACAAACACAAATATGGGTCAGTGGCAACTCCATAACACACCCGACTGCCTAAAAGACAGATGCTACCATGAGGAATTAGAGCGGGTAGGTGGAGGATGGGAATAATCAGGGAAGGAGGGGAGGTTCACTAATGCTGCTGTGCTCCGACAGGAAATGGTGTTTCTGGTCGCCTGAGACTGCTTTGGACGAAACTTGGCCTGTCCCTTTATTGTCAGAGACATTGTCCTGTCCTCTTTAAAGTATATTACACATTCAAACTTACTCTACCCGGAAAAATTATGACAGTTAATGTTAATGTTTCAATTGTTGTAAAACTACTAAAAGCTGATATTTTCAACTCTCACAATTTTAATTCTATCTACGTTGTTCAAATGATGATGACAGAAAACAATCATGATGGATGTTTAGAGTCAGGACACATGTAAATACAACGAACATTTGAATTTGCAACATTTCTAACATTATCTTAACTGACCTCATCTTCGCACCAGTCCTTGTCGCTCTCACAGTTGACACCGTAGAACCCGTCAGTACAGTTACACTCGTATCGACCAATCAGATCCAGGCAGGTGGCGCTATTCTGGCACGGTTCCGACTCACATTCCAAAACCTCCTCGCTACAGTTGGAACCTGATAAAGTATGTACAAATAACAAATAATGAAATGTTTTAAATTTGTCATTTAGTATCATTCATTGTTACTTGGTTCTCTATTCAACTAGCAATAATAAGTACAGTGGATTGACATATCCAAGAGCTCATACGGAGCAAAGGAAAATTGTCTCATATTTCAATACTCGAATTACTTCATCTTGATCTTACGATGTCAGCCATTTTATTTGGAATTTTCATTATAAGTTTCTTGCTTTCTCCAATTAATGATTAAGTCTTGCATAGGATTTGTATATACATTTGTATTGTATTTGTATATATTGTATGCCTCTTATTTGTACGAGCCCTGGAAGATTAGCTCAATTTGAGCTAAAGGGTATCTAAATAAACTCAACTCATCAAGCTGTTTACCAATCAAGTCAAATATTACCTTAAGAAGTATAACCAATAAGCGGGACGAAAAAAAGATTTTAATTTGCTGGAGACAGCTTTCCATGGCCTAAGGTTACAACATTGTATCAACTGTGGACCGTACAGGGTTGTTAAAATTGTCCTGACCTATGAACCCTGGGACACACAGACAGGTGTACTCCAGCCCGATGTCTGAGTCCAGACACGTCGCGCCGTTCAGACATTTCTCCTCCGGTGTACCGCCGAGCTCGCAGGCATCGATGTTGTTCTCACACTGGGTTCCATTGTAACCTAGGAGACAACAAACAAATAAAAAAGTTGATAGGATATAGGAGTTTTCTATAACACAACCAAATTAAGTCTTACTACAACATAGCACTGTTGCTGTTAGCACTATATACATTATAAATATTGTTTACTGGAAAACAAATTTTGATCAACTCAAACTTCATTTTTTCAAATTTTGCCTTAATAAACACATCTTTAGCTAATAGACCAATCAAATAGTCACTGTCCATTTAAATGAAAAGTAACATAGAAATGCAAAATAAAAACATGAATGCACAAATATTTGGCAAACATGCCACCAGTTTTCCAATGGTCAAACTGCTAATTGACAACCATGCCAACATTGGTTGGACTGAGAATTGTGATGGCCATTCAGGACCAGTCTATCATTGTATGATCTACAATAAACATTATCATTTTGCTACCAAAAAGTAGTGAATATGAGTGCTACATACCAAGCACACATGTACAGTTGAAGTAGTTGAAAGCCTCGAAGCAAGTTCCTCCATTTAAGCAGGGGTCCGATTCACACTCATCTGTCTCCACCTCACAGTCTCTACCTGTAAGGAGCAAAGTAAAAATTTATTTAAGTAAAACTTTATTTGTTTCCTTCAGGACAGAGGTTCTCTGCTGATGCAAGAAAGATGTTGTTGTTGGTTGTGTTTGTGCCATAACTCAAGATATTTTCGATAGTGGGATAGTGAGAAAGTTGATGCAGCCCCCCCCCCCCCATAAAACAAGGCAATTTAAGATTATTTAAGATGCCGCTTTAAGGTACTACAGCATTACAGGAAGATACTCCTTCCTGAAAGTAATGTGGTACAGTCCATGGATGGCTTTTTGAACAACTGTACAGGATACAGTGTATTGCAAATAACAACATGACAATTTACACTAATAACGAAACTTCTAGTAACACTCTAAAAAGTGTATGTATGAAATATTTTGTATGAAGGTTTAGTGATATCATAAGTTATAGATTATGCAAATTATGACACCATTTGAATAAACATTTGCATATCTTACCCTGCCACCCAGGCAAACAGGTGCAGTTGTAGCTGGGCGGTCCATCCGGCAGGCTCGTATCCTGACATATTCCTCCGTTCTGACACACGTCAGGGTTAATGTCCACACAGTAGTTCTGACGTTCATCACAACTGGAACAGGAAAAGACGATAGAAGAATGTTCAATTTTCATAGAATATGTCTATTAAAGTATGCAGAAATATAACAAGGCTTAAGGCGCAATCATAACAAAGACCTGGACCACTATACCGGACGGCATAAAGGTGGAAACTGAAATTACATCCATAATAAAAACAGCTACCGCGAAAAAAAAAGAACGTGCATCATTTCACAACAGAGTACAGATGACATACCAAACCACATACAATTGCGGCAAATGGAACATCGAGATATTGGTGCGAACACTCAACCCATAAACCGCTAACACTCTTTCGCTGGAGGTTACCCTCCAGTCACAGAGTAACAAACAATAGAGACAGTGAGAGCACAATTTCCATGGGGACTCCCCTATGGCTTATGTATGTCCTGACACTTATATTGTCCGACACCCCTATGTTCCAACACAATATTTTCCAATGCCTATATGTTAAGGCACAAACCTAGGAGTTAGTGTTAGGTGCGGTCAGAAACCTGGGTATGTTGGAACATAGGTGTGTAAGTCTGTCTCCGATATAGTATTTTGTGAATAAAAAGTCGTCTATTAAAAGTACAATAATTATCATTTTTTAGAATTTAGAATTTAGCAAATTGGCCTACCTGTCCACAAACTATGTTTACAGACATGTAATTGTGACTCACAAATCTCCTGTCCAGCCCGGCTGACAAAGACACTCGAATCCGTTAGGGACCGGGAAGCACTGTCCGCCATTTTGGCACGTGTCGCTCTCACACTGATGGTCCGGTATTTCGCATGTTGGCCCGGTGAAACCCGACGCACACGTACACGTGTAGCCGTTCAGTACACGGTTGCATGTTCCCTCGTTCTTGCAGGGTTGTGACTCGCAGAAGTTGATTTCGACGTCACACTCTTCTCCCGAGTAACCTTCCGTGCAAACGCAGTTGTAACCGTCGACGAGGTCAACGCACGTGGCGCGGTTACTACACGGGTTGGACCCGCACTCGTTTATGTCCACCTCGCAATCCTTGCCTGTAAAACCAGCCACACATTCGCAGCTGTAGTCCAGTGGTATGACAGGAGTACAGGTAGCACTGTTTTCGCAGGGGGATGATTCGCACAAGTCGATGATGATGTTGCAAGTAGGACCTGTCATGGAATAAAAACAACAGATTTTTAAAAAATTCTTTTGTCCAATATTCCACAGGAAATTCCTTTAATTCCTTTTAAATTACTGTTCTTAAAGTTTCAAGCTTACTGGTGCATAAAAGTCATCTAAATCTGAGAATCCTATAAAAATTGTTTGCACTGCAAAAGGCAACAATCTTAAGTTAAGCCTGAGTACCATCCTCTGTAGTGACCACTGGCTCAATATTTTTGCCTGCTAATGAGCCAGCGGTCACTATGTAGGATGGTACACAGGCTAAACCATTTCTGAAGTCTAGACACAATGAAAACAAACGTCCACACAAATCACCAACAAGATTTCTCAACAAGGACTTTAAACACATAAAAATTATCTATTGTGAGGATGCCTTACCAGTATAGCCTGGGTGGCAGACGCAGTAGTGGCTGTCTGTAGTAGTACCGTTCACACAGGTGCCGTTGTTACACACGCCCTCTGTGCACAAGTCTATCAGCTCTGAACAGTTCTTACCTAGAAATGGACATAAAAAGTCACATCAGTATTCACAATACTGTAAACGTGCCTGCAGGTTAACTATTGATCTGATGAATTACTGTATCAACTTCTAAAAAGATGATACCGTAGTTCAAGAAACAAGCATATGGAAAACATAATACTGCAAAAATATGGATAAAAATCAGACCAATGAAACAACATCTATTAGTAGCCTCTTCCATTGACCCCATGACCTGGACTGTTTGTCATGTCTGATTATGGCTAGTTCTACCAACTCCAAACTCTACTTCCTGTCACTCCCACAAGGCAATGACACTATCTTCCCACTCACTTTCTCTCACCCTGCTGATGGTGCATTGAAATAACTATAGATACACAAGAATACAAACAGACAAACCAAAAACAAAAGCTTCGTAAACGAAGATAATCATAGAGTATGATAAAGGGTCTCTGTCAGTACACCCTTTAAATTCAGAAGAACACAAACATCGAGACAAACTGAAAACAACCACCTGTAAACCCCTCCTCACAGACACAGGTGTAGTCATTTCCGCTCAGTCCTTCCTGCACATCCTCACATGTACCGTACAGGCACGGGTTGCCATAGCAACCATCCTGCTCCCCACAGTAGACTCCGAGAAAACCGTCCTCACACGCACAGCTGTACGTCGCCTCTTGAGGCCGTGTCACGCAACGACCGTTCCTGCTGCATTCCGGGTCTGCACTCGTCGGTTCACAATCTCTCGTTTTTACCGTGACATTAAGTCTCAACCCCAAATCGCATCGGCCGAAAAGAGAACTGTCGTCTGGAACTTGTGCGAAATAGTTCACTCCGACTGCGAGGAATCTTGAATCTACGAGCAGCGACATTCCTGCTGTAGAAGTGTTGCCAAATAGGAGCTGGTCTTGTGTATAATCAGTAGGGCAGTTGACGAAGTCAGTTTCTGACACGTTGACAGCTTTTACCTCCGGGAAAAAGGGGTTTGATGAAGAATTCAAATACAGGGAGTCGCCTTCTTGCATTTCTACAGGACAGAGTTGTGCAATGTTCTCCAGTGTTGCGTTGACGCCGTAACAATCGAAGTATGTACTGCACGCGGCATCAATCCGCCATTCCCGCGAAAAACTCACCGCAAATCCCCTCCAGGGGGTTTCGCTCGGAACGTTACATTCCACGCCGCTCGACGGGGTTGCTATGGCAACCAGAACAAGCCATATCGACATGATCGTCACCAACCAAGAAAAACCTGGCGGAGTTCTGACTGAGGGGAGGAAATTTGTTGGTCCCTTATTCGTGGACTGAACATTCGAATGAGGAATGTAGTGTAGGCTTCCCATGATGCTTGCTGTTCTTGTACCCAGTGTTCTTGGATGCACAAGTCTTGGTCCCAGGGCAGCAGTAGTTGGACAATGGCACTTACATCTGGACGGTTGCATAGTGGAAAACTCTGTGTGGTCAGGGAGGACGGCCCTGGAAAATAGAGTAGAGTTTAGTTTTCTTTAACATCAAGGCTGTAATAACATCAAAGTATTACCTAGATACTGAGCCAAACGTGTCTATAACATATGGTCATTATGACACTTTTACTTTTAGAATTGCATGAATTTTGACAAACAACCTAAATCATGTATCATATACCCTATTGACACCACCAGGATCATTTAAGTTTGTGCTGATTTGAAATTTGAGAATCTTTTCTTTTTGTGATTTTTCAGCATCCAGTTTTGGCCACTGAATGTTCCCATGAGGGACATTGTATATTTAATCTTTCACAAGTTTATGAGTCCCGCAGGACAAATTACTTTTTCTCCAAAGATGCCACTCTACTCAAAGAACAACACAGAATCCACCTGGGATCACAGGTGTTGATACTAAAAAGCCTGCCTTGTACCTGTTATATACTCTCCAAGCAGAGGTTGATGGGAAAAATTGTGAGTTTTTCCTTATTTGCTGTATTTTTCTTGACCAGCCTCCCCACCTTGAGGCCTCACTGACAATATTCAAATAACTGCAGACATACACCAAGACAAAAAAACAACGCAAAATAAATACCTCAGTTTCCACACAGGTAAAAAAATACGACTCTTAAAATTTCAATCTAGATAGTCCTGAATCCCTTGATGCTTTTTGTACATATGGAAACACAGTGTTCCTATTGTTCAGCTGACATAAATTATTAATTACACAAAATGGATTGCCCTCATGACAGATGGAAATCACAAATAAAATGTATGATATCATAACTAGATTTTTTGGCGCCTTGCATGAAGATTCACTGCTTTAATTTTTAGGGTCTCACTAATACATGTACTTAAGAAAGCATTTCATTTAATTTGGGAAAAATTCTTTCATCAAAGTTAGTTCTGTTTCGAATTTATTTCTGGGGGTGGATGTAGTCAGACTTTGAACATATTTGTATAAAGAGATTGGTTGTAGTTGAACGACATGAAAAATACTGCAAAACAAGATCTAGACTGATTAAAGTATTTACAATTTTCAGTAATTCTCAAGTGATAGATTTAAAGAAATGTGGGTGTCCACAGGACAGCGCTAAGTTTTTCAGGTCCAGGTATTATTTGTATACTGACTACCGAAAAATTTTACAGGTATAGGCCCTATGTACACGTCCCTACTTGACAAGTTGAAATTGATCATACAAACTGTACACACACCATATATAGACGTGTCAGTCAAACCACGCCCACATGACATCATGCCTCCTGGTACTACAAGCCATCACCACGGTAACCAAAGTACCAATCAATATCACTGCGCAAACAATGAGCCGAATCCTCCCCACAGGCTCTATGCTTATACAACTTTCAAGGAAACATATTCTTATAGTATAGACATAGTGGAAACAGGTGTTGGGGTAGGGCCAGGGAAAGTTAATGTTTTGTTGATAGCTAGCTGTTGCTAGTCCTGAAAAAATTAGGGCCAGTAGATGGGATCTCTCTCTCTTTTTTTTCTTCTTTTTGAAAAAGATTTGGCCATAGACATAAAGAACACGTTGGAAAAAAATTCATGGCAACATATTCATACAGTAAGGACATATTGGAAACAGGTGTTCGGTATAGGGCCAAGGAAAGTTATTGCTTTGTTTCTGGTAATGGTGCTAAAAATTAGGGCCAGTAGATAGGAACTCTTATAAAGATTAATTGCTAATTCCTAAAGAAAATTACTGACCAGTATGAAATGTACCTCATTTGTCAATCAGTATGACCATGTATAATTAGTGTTTTTGGCATTTTGCGGTTTCCAGAGAGAGTAATATTCTGATGATAATATTCTGATGCCAAACAGCTTAAGCATCATGTTTAGTCATTAAGTACATTAAGAGTTATGTTGTTTTGTGCAGAATAAAACAGGTCAAGCAAATGTGCATTCACAACCACCTGTTAACAAAATTTGAGACAGGCAAACCTCTTTTTAAAGAAATAAGAATATGTTGGAAAATGATTCTACAATGTTTTCATCATTCAAATCAAAATGTCTAATTGAAAATTTAAGTACATTAAGAGTTATGTTGTTTTGTGCAGAATAAAACAGGTCAAGCAAATGTGCATTCACAACCACCTGTTAACAAAATTTGAGACAGGCAAACCTCTTTTTAAAGAAATAAGAATATGTTGGAAAATGATTCTACAATGTTTTCATCATTCAAATCAAAATGTCTAATTGAAAATTTAAGTCCATTGCCAGCAACTGATCCATCAAAACATCAGCAGATTTTTGCTAGGGTTGGTTGGGTCTGGGTACCTGGACAAAGTAGGTTTTTCTTCTATGTAAATTGATGCCGATTTGATCTTATTCCTCAGATATCAAACTTGTGTGGATTGTGGACTTACTTGTGGACTTGTAGGTAGTAGTGAGATGGTTTACATTAGAAGTTTGTCCAACGTTAATGTTACATACGTCCTATAAATAGGAAATGTGATTTAGCATGGAAGGGTTATGTTACAGTCTGGTCTCCTACTGAAATAGACGGTGGATTTAAAAATGGAAATGGTGGATTTAGAATGAAACTGGGTCAAATTTTTGCCATAATTGTAACGTCAGAATAAAACACTGTGAGTAGATTAGCGTAAGGTTTATCTTAATTTGACTTACAACAGTAGGGACTCTTGAAAACATGTACCTCCAAATGTTCGAAGCCTGTTCTATATATATATGCTAGTTTCAGACCTAGACTCGTGATCTCTCAAGACTAGGTCATTCTGTGATCAAGATGTTCTCAACAGACATCGAAAACTTGGAGATACTTTTCTTAAGTGTTTTCATGAGTCACTGATCGGAGAATATTCTATTAAGAGTTGTGTTGTGTTGAGTTGAGTAGAAGAAAACAGATCAAGCCAATGCATTCACAACCACCTGTTAAGGAAAAGAGTCAACGATACCCGTTCAAAGTATTGCTGCCATACAGACTTAGACCATAACATGTGTACAAATAAAGGAAAGCGAATAACATCATAAACTTCATAAAGGCACTGTTGCTATTAACAAACACGGAAAATTAGTTTAATTTTTTTACCGGAGTTGAACATGCCAACATATCTTACCTATGAGTCATACCTAAGAGTTAAAAATAACCTATACATAACTGTTAACTACAGTCTGCTTCACCTTATATGAGAGCCCAAACACATGTCTTAAAAAACCTAAGGTTAGGTATGTTAAAGTTACACCTGTTTCTGATTAGTAGTAAACACACCTGTGTGAGCTTTGAGCCATTTATAGTAAAACTGATGCCTCATCTTAAGACATAAAAGGCACTGTTAAACCCCTTAACTATCTTAAAATGTACTTCAACAGCTAAACAAGTTTTGCCTGTTCAAAATTCTCAGTTTTTCGAAATCTCAACATCTAGAATTCTGCAAATAAATGGTAAAAATCGAACAAAACTAAACCTTTGTGTACAAATAGTGCAACTGAAATACACCCATAGTTTTACACTAATGCTTTTCCCAACTAGACATTTTTAAAATGTCGATTAAATTAGTAAAATGTAAACAACGTTAACGGTAAGAACATTACGGTACACCTAACTTACACCTGTAAAGTCCTCTTCTCACGTGCCTAAAACAAACTCATCCAAGACTAAAACCTTAAACAGTCCTACTGAAATACTAAGAAAGGGGATAACTGTAACCTTTCTGAGATTGCGGACATTTAAACTTGTCGACCACCGCCCTTAACATATAAAGTACAAGATATCATATAACACGTAACGCCATTTTACAGGTAACGTTAGCATGCCCCAAATAACGGTCCCCTAATTCTTCAAATTGCGACGTAATTTCAGAAATTACACACGAAATAACACTCACCTTTCAGTTGAAACTCTTGCGGTGTGTTGTGGTACCTTTGGAGGGCTTGACTGGCGAATTCTACCCCATTTTTGGGTTGAAATCGCGGGATTTTGGGTGTTTTTAAAGGCCGTACCTTTGGTGAAAGGTACACACAATACACAACAGGTGAAACTGATCGCAAGCTGCGCGGGACCGCCGGAAATATGAGCCGCTCTGCGCAGGTGTTTAAAATCCCATTGTCTAAAAGCGACGCCTGGCGGAAATTGATATGGATGCAGCAGCTACTTAATTGTGCTTGCTAGCTGAAGTTGATTTTCAAAAGTACCTTGTAAAGCTGTTGTCAGCTTTTTCCTGAAGCCATCATCTTACGAATGCAAGGAGAATATGAGGGAAAAGGCTTTTTTTGTGATTTATATTCATTTGTGTACAATTAAACAAGCATTTGCTTTATTCTTGTCACATTTCTTAAACAAATTAATTATTGGACCTTTTCTTTCCCCCCTCCGGGTACAATCCTTTCATTAATTTCCTCCCATAACTTTGTATAAGCCATTCTGGTTCACCTGTTGCTATGCATCTATAAAATGTACGTATTACAAAAAACAGCAGGAACTAAATTGAAGAAAACCCAATCATTATTTATAACTTTAGCTACTTCGATAAGCAAGTAAATCACTTACCAATAAGCTTTCGGCAGTCAGTGTCAGTATCTGCCCGTCCCAGTTGAAGGATGGTTGATGGCATCTGATGTTTACAGTCTCTTTCATGCCTCTCCTAAAGTACTTCTGCTTGCAATTATCATTGGTGTCCGATATTTTGATTTTCATTTGAATACAATCTTTAAAAATCAGTTATTTTTCAGAGAACTTGTTATTTGTAGTACAGCATACTACACTACATACAAATAACAACCTGAGGTTCCCCATACACAGAACTAACAACTTAGACCCGAGAAATACACATACATGTATCATGTCATGGTATTTGTTTGGAACTGTTATGGGAAGGGTAGAATTATGTGAAATGTCACTTATCAATTCATTTTAATCTATACCAGATCTCAAGAAAAGTCAACACTGGCCTACACAAATTTGTTGTCCAAGACTTGTTTTATTCACTGCATGTTTGTATTCGTTACATCATCCTCCAACATTACGTGTCAATAAAGAAATATCTTCAAATTTGTTAGTACTGCAAATCCTTCTACTTTGACAAAAGTTTGACAGATCAATCAAACATTTAAAGTTCTTCTCTTCAAGGAGTGTTTTCAACATCTGATATTTTCCTTTTGCGCGTCTTGCGGCTGCTGCTGGAATCCTTTCTCTTGAGAGGATTTTCTTCCTCATATTCTTGGGCAGATTTTTGGGCATCCTCTACCATCATGACTTCTTTGGTGCTCCTGATGTACTTGTGCAGTTCTGAGTCTGGTATATCATTCTCATCCAGCTCTGTGGAATATGACACTGCAACAGAAACTTTGCTTGTCATACTGTCAGTGTCCCGTACATCTGATTTGGGCTTCCGGTTTGTCATACTCGGTGGAAGAATCTTCTCCTGTAGTTCTCTTTCTTCATCGTCGCTTTCCAGGTCTGAGTCACCGTATTTTCCTGCGAGCAGCGTCTTTTCATACCTCAGAATGTCCGAGAGGTAGCAGACGATGTTTTTCTTGTCGATCTGTCCTGTTTCAACCCAAGGAATTTCTGAGACAAGCTTTAAGAAAAGCCCCTCAAATTCTTGAACACGAGACCGTACCATGGGCAGAACTTGGGTACCAAATTTGATTTGCCGACAGAACTTTGGGATGCTCGTCTTCTTCCTCTTGGCGTAGTCTTCGGCCTTCCACACGAGGAAAACTGACGCTATTATGATCGGGTCATACCGGCGTCCGCAAGTAATCCACGTGTTCTTCGCAAGGCACACAATTTGAGTGACTGCTTTCATCTGTTCATCACTAAGATCGAATGTAAAGCCACACTTTTGAATAACAGAGGGCACAACCGTCTCTATCTCTGGCACTGTGATGGTGATATCCAGCTCCGCTAGTATGACTTTGTACACGCTGTAGAAGACTGAATCTCTGCATTGTAGCAGGTCCCACATGTCGGACAAAAGGATGGGCCAATCGTGCTGTCGACACACGATGTACACGACACATCCGGGCAGCACGCGTTTTTTCTCCCTTTTCGCCTTGTTGAGCACCTTCAGGTTGAACGCTTGAGTGAACAATGTTTTCGCCTCTTCCACCATGACGTCTGACGTGACGCGCAACATGGCAGAAATCTCTTCCACTCTAAGTGCTCCATCTCTTCGCGCCTTCGAGACGTGCTCCCGGAAATTGTTATGCTGGCGGTACTTTAGCGGGAGGGCGATTTGCGACTGTTGTGATTGAAACGCACGGGTCGGATCATTCTGAAAGCTCCCCTCCTCCAAGACGAACCCACAGTCGGTACAAATCTGCTGCTCCAAGCAGAAGTGCGGGTCCAGTTGGATGTTGTTACTCCCACATTGCGTACACACGCTTGCTGATGACATGGCTCTCACTTTGGAACGTGCACCAGTCCTTCCTATTAAAAGAAAGAATACAATATTTTCCACATTACCAATCATTTCTTGCATGCATTCTATAATAAGTAACGTTACACCCACCCAACTTTTCTCAAGGTCCAGACTTCACTTCAGAAAAAAAAATTATAATATTATATGCACAGAAGGCTGAAATGTACCAAAATACCTGTAGCAGCTTTTATGACTTTTAATTAGGGGTTGGATTCAAGGAAATTCAAACTACTGCATTAACGTACATAAGAATATTGTTGTTGTTGTTGTCCTCATTTAACGTCTATTATTTCGCTAGACGTGGTCTCTTGGTGCTGAGTAACGCATGGTTCGCTTTTGAGTTAGGAGTCTCTCTTGGTATTTAACGTCGGACCTACGTTAGTACAAGTTTTCATCCCCCTCCCCACGAAACATACAGTACCCAAAACGTCATAAAAACGTAGCCCCATGGAACTGAAAACAACTTACAACATTACCTGTACGAAATAGGAGGTATTACTGACCCACTCCTTCAATTTCGTAACTTATTACACGAACGTTTCTTCGTAAAGTCCGAAAATATCTGAAGAAACGCGCGAAACTCTTAGATGGACATGAAGGGTCAAAGGTTACAACCGGACTGTACCATTATGCTGGTAGGTGGGGAACAAAACATGTGTTTGAGGGGTACATTGCATCAAGGAGGTTATATCACGGGTGATATAACCTCCTTGATTGCATGTCACACAAAGGACTTGTTCTGTTGGCCTTTTTAGTTTCAAATAGGGTGACAGCATTCCAGTATCTGCAGCAAGAAGTGTGGATACTTTGTTGTGTTGTGTTTGGATACTTCTTATCACGTTGAGCAATTGAAAAGTTGATGATATTTTGGGCTGCCTGGTGACTTGTTCATGGCAACTATTTGTGTGGTCTTTTTTTAATATCTCTCTCTAAAGTTATATACAACACACACACACACACTCACACATATAAAAACTTTTTTTAATGGACTCAAACTTATGATATATAACTCGTCAATACATTAATAAATCAAGTCAATGTGGCCTTACAAACTAAAGGAATAGCCATCAGCTGAAAAAGACAAAGACCAATTGTGTTTAATATCTGTTTCACTTATTTCTTTGTAACTCATACAATTCCATCTTTTCAATATTCCTCTGTAACAATGCACATAAATTAGATGACAACATGTTAGGATCCACAGATAAGTTACAGCACTAATACATATTGTATACTTTCAATTTTTATAAAATCTATGAGTTTTTAATTTATTTTCCTAAATGTAGAGCAGACTCAGATGGTAAACAGACAAAAGGAGTTTGGACTTATTTTTCAATTGTTACAAGCACACATTACACAAGTAACACATACATAAAAATTACAATGTAAGAGTATACAATCACATTTGTATTGTTTATAAAATATTATGATTTTTGTGCGGATTTCAATATCTCATAAGCATAAATTTCACACATCACATCTTAGATAGCTGACATACATTCCTTTTATTTCAAGGAAAGCATCAGAAAATATTAGATTTATTTTCTGGTAGTCTACCTATTAAACAGTCAATTTATTCCATATTTACATTAGTCTGCCTAATAATTACCTTGTGGACACATTTGAACTTTGCAGTCTTCTCGCCCTCCACAATTGTTAATAACATAGAGATATTCTTTATCATAATATTGATGGTACATAGTCATCTACCATCTTCACTGTTACAGAGAAAACTACATGTAAATACACTTAACTTTCCAGGAGGTAAAAATTGCACCAATAACATTAGACTTTTTTTAGTACATGGAATAAAAACAATCTGCATGATACAGTGATGAGGTGAAATAGGCTGGGTCATGGTTTGAAATGCACATGCTCAAAGGTCAAAGGTTAAGGCCCCTAACAGTTCTTGTCAAGACCATGTGTGATACCAACTGTATTCTGTGAACTAGACAGAGGCCCACAAGAGATCTTATGTACATGAAGCTGCACAGATAATGATAGAAAGAGGCATTGGACTGTCAGGATCTGCTTTAAAGTCTGCTATGAATGACAAATCATACTGGAAAACTTTATCTAATGTACCTCACCAGTGAAAACCGAATGAATGAATGATGATGAAGCTGCAAAGCATCCTCCATGACCATTTTAATTGCAAAGGGACCAGTTAGCAGAAATTGGTATAGAATTTTGACATACATGTATCCTTTTCACCCTGTTTTTTTAACACCAGTACTTATAAAAATTATCCAATAGACATTTCTCACTCACAAAACTGTACTTGAGACATCTGACAACCCAAAATCTAGCCACTTTAAGTGACAGTCAAGTACTAGTTCTGCAAATATTACAATGTTCACACAGAGTAGTTTTCATTCTAAAATCTAACCCTTCTTGGCCTTAACCCCCATTCTATTAATATCGTCAATCGGCGCTTTGCCCTCCCACGCAGAAGGGGCCCGGAACGACCCTCCGATCCGATCCCACAGCGTGAAAAACTGCCCGTAGTTGTAGTCGAAGAACAAGTGATGGTCCGTGTGGTGCGCCGACCCGTTGACGATCGGTTTGAGCGCGTCAGGGACGCGGAAGTCGCCGTCGTGGATGGACACGGTCCAGATGTTGACAAAGATGAAGAGACCGAGGTACAGCCCCTTGTGGAGAGGGAAGAGGAAAGGGTAGAGGTGGTACGGGAAGGACTGGGCAAAACCATCCAGGGGGTGGAACGCATGGCTGGCAAACGGGGTGGGCACCTGAAACACACAACAGGAATGTCAAGACTCTCGATCTATTAAAGAACATTTAATATCTGTGTTGGTATGATTGAGATTTTGACTTTTCATTTAATAAATGAATACATCAATGATATAGCAACATTTAGCTGCATAACTGAAAAGTTAGACAAGGCGAGGTGGATCGGTTAAGAAAATCCTCTCTGATGGCCATGGAACGTAAAGCCAGAAGCCCTGTGTTTAAGGGGTGCCACACCTTGAGCGAGTTAAACTAAAGATCACACATCACTTATCAAAAAGAGTAAGGGTCCATCCTATTGCAAGGGGATCAGACATTACAGTCCTGTCTTGTGCAGATTGGACTGTTGAAACTGGTGTGCTATGTCTAATCTTATCGTAAAGCAAAACAAATAAACAAAGAAGTGCATTACCTTCCACTTGTGGTGAGGTTTGTGGAGAGTCTTGTACAGCAGGCGATGGTGGAGCCCGCGGTGGATCCAGTAGATCAACATGTCCGTGAAGAACAGGAACAAGAGGGCGTCACGCACAAGGGACAGGTAACCTGGGCAGGGACACAAGAGAGAAACCTTGATCAGGCCTTTAGCCAGGCATGCTTCATGGCCTACTTAGACTAGCTTTTCTTAAAAGTTAACAAGAAATTGGAGGCACTGAACGCACTTGCACTGGGGAGAGATCCTCTGACAAGCATGAAATTCTGATTGCCACTAGGTCATTTGTGGTCAGTCTCCTACTGTGACCTCTCCAACAGTAATTCTGGCCCCCAGAATACCTCAGAATGCACCATTTTAATCTATTTTTTGTAAAAGGTGGATGCCCCCAGAACCCCTACAATAGTCATGCCTATATTGCTTACCATAATTCACCAAGAAATTTGGACCCGCTTTAATAAAATCCTAGCTAAAAGCTAAGGACATAACGCAGATGAAGAAGAAACATACCTAGATTTGTGCCCTCTATTTCATCGTACAGCTTGCTGTATCCCCGTACTTCGAACAAGAACATGACGCATGTCGGGATGGCCATGTATGGTACTGACCAACAGGCATACTGGATCTCTAGTTGTACCTGGTTCTGTAGAAATACAGGCAAGAAACATTGTTACACACACACACACTAAAACATCATTCAAATAAAATTCAATCCCTACAACTGGATGAAAACAAAGATTTACTTCTAGACGTTTCGAGTGACAGAAAAGTTGTTCTGCCATTTCATTCGATAGTGACGCTGAAGAAGAATGATGGATGTCACTCGAAACGTCTGGAGGAAAATCTCCATTTTTTATATCCAGTAGAGATTGAATTGTATTTGAATATTGTTTACCTGGATGTTTGTTTGTTTGTTTATTTTGATCTCCAATTAGAGTTTCTGGATGTCTAACCTTCATAAACTAAAACATCATGTATCAGACATCCAGAACTAGATTTTGCAACTGAATCATGTCAAACTCATATTAGTCATAGACATTATTAAATATACCTTTAATATCTGTGGATGTTGAAGCAGTCTTTTATCAAACAGGAAGAGGTATCCTAGACTGGCGGTGCCGAGGTATAGGAGGTATCCTCCCAGCGTCACGATGATGAACAGACTCACGTACTGCCTCAGGGGGTCCGACTCCGCCCATCCCCCCGGGTACACGTACGGCGTGAAGACGTAGTGGTCAGCGTAGTTCAGCACGATATCCATGCTGGGTCAGAGGTCAAAACTAAGGGAGGAAATCAGACGGGACATTCAATTATCATTATATTATTTATGTCATACCTGGGCTGTGTTGATAATTGATATACCGTATATTCTCGAATAAAGTACGCACCCCAATTAAAGTACGCACCCCTGATTTTGGACAAGTCTTAGACAGATCTTTGGGACTGAAAGGTAAAATGGAAAAACTCAAATAAAGTACGCGCCCCTTCTCCACCAGTTTTGAACAGACCTTTAACTAAATAAATTCGAATTTATGATGTTTTCCCCAGGTCATTTTGCATAAAATAACCTGGGTTTACACTGTCATTATCTCTATAAACTTGTGAATTGCCTGCTGCAAATTACAAAAATCACTGAGAACTGGTAGAAGAAATCAGGCAAAACCAGTTGTACAAGTCAAAGTCACTAACTCAAAAGGATTGTATGCAAATGCCACTGTAAATCATGTTAAGACAATTTCTTTGTTTCATGTTTAGACAACTTCAAGACAACAACAATGTGTATTTTTGAAACATTACTAGAAGTGTAGCTCCACCTTGCTTTATTTTAGGCTTTTCTTACCATTTGTCTGTGCAGTAACCTCAAATAAAGTACGCACCCCAACTTTGGCAACAACTTGTAGCACCTTTTCAATTTTGAAAAGTTAAAAAGGTGCGTACTTTATTCGAGAATATACGGTACATGTCCTGGACCAATCTATACCTTAGTTTGTCCTGAAAACTGAATGACATCAAACAGATGATAATCTATTTTCATGCATCAGGTTTACTGGGAGATGGACAGAAATAGGCGATACTCATGAATTCATGGTAGGAGGGCAATTTGTGAAAATAAAACCAGAACAAACATTTCAATATCTACGATAAGCTGGAATCTATATTTTTCAGTCCTCCCAGGTAGCTTTGTTAATGAAAGGTCTTTGGTCTTCTACAACTTTTTTTACTTAGTTTGGTTGGGTGTTTACAATATGCCGCTTTTTGGAGTCGACTTGGTATTGTGTAAGAAGTCAGAGGGGCGAGCAGAACAGAAAGAAACAATATATACAAATATCCTGACCGACCCGGGAATCGAACCCGGGTCCTCAGGATCACAACACTAGCAGCCTAAATGACTGAGCCAAAAGCCTGACAGGTGTTTGGCATGGTCAGTTAGCACTACTTCAACCCCCCCACTGTTACAATTGTAACTCCCAACCCGAGTCTCTTCTGTCCTCTCCACAAGTACAACAAGAGACTTTGTAGCTATAATATGACTGGATACCATTCTAATTTTTAAAAAAGCTGTCAAAACCAAGATTTCCTTGTTCTTCTGCGTTACTTTACTTTACTTTACCATACTCTACCACCCTTCAAGCTAACCCCGTTAAGTTTAAGGAAGAGGTATTACAACATATGAGGAACAGCCAATAACACAACAGCAGTACGCCCTGGGTGGTTTGCCCCAACAAACTAGGGGTGTTGCCCAGTATCATAACAAGAACAAGAACAAGAAGAACAAGAAGTACACTAGTACTGGAGTATCAGTTGAATTCATGAAATTAACCTGATGACCTATAAAATTTAATGTTAGGCTAATGGGTCAACGACCTGTGGAACGAATTTCCAAAACAAACATCATTTTGTAACACAGCGGTCTTGGGAATTCTAAATCAAATACCGAGAAAAATCAAGAGCCTTTCGCACAAAGAAATCTTCAGTACTTAGCTTTTGACAGGTCTATCTGATCAGTTGAGACAACGCTAAATTGTACATGTGATTGACAGTTATAAAAGACGGCATGATTTTCTGACAAATGTTTTAGTAACGCCCCCCTCCCAACTCACATCCCTGTCAGCAAGGAGCTGTCAGTTATTTCTTGATACGTACCTCAACGAGTACAACAGATAAGGTTAAACATGACAACACAATGTTGAGAACCCTCAGAACATCCTTACCTTTCTCAAAAGCACCAATTCTTGATAATATATCACACCAACTAACTACGTAGACCTTTGATTACCACTCTAGAACGCATTGTGCAATATGTCTAGGTTAGTAACAAGACCACAAAGATCATAGATATTTTACTTTATAAGATCTACACAATTCACATTTAGACCCTTGTCGTTAATATAATCCAACCTTACATAATAAATAGCATATTTTAGGAACAAAATTGATTTTATATACATAAGTTGTAGCAGTAAAGTATGAATTTTACTTTATTCATCATGTTTATTTTTGTGAAACCTATGGTAGGTTGCTGACCGAGTTTACGCCATGCCAGCACAGAGAGTAACGCTGACGCTGATTGGTCAATCCGTAGTCGGGCGATGTCGCATGTTAAATTTTCGCCCTGAGACATTTGGATGATGGAGACTTCGCGGGAAAAATGATAGAAACTGGCCGAGTAGATAGCTGGATAGACAGGAATCACAGGATAATACATAATATGCTCAAGGAATTGGCCGGCTGTCGGTTGTCTTTCTGACCACTTTAATAGGCCATGTTGATTTGATTATATGGATGACATCCCCTTGGAACTCCAAAACTGATGCGAGCGAGCGAATAAAAAAAAAGTTTGGCCAAAAAAAAAGTTGCCTCCAGTATGAAATCAAAGTGGCCAGGAAGGTTGAACATAGGACTTTATTAATAACACACATAATATGGTATACCAACAGTTAGATGTAGGGACCAGTACATCATACGGGTGCAAGGCATTTTTTCTTCTTGGACCAATCGGAAAAAAAAACAGACCTGGACAAAATCAGAGGAACAGGTTTCGCCAATCACAAAATGGACGCACTATGTCGGCAGGCATTTGGGGTCTTAGCGGGGGCCAAGCAGACAACAAGAGGAAGTCAAGTAGAGTTTATAGTCAATTGTACCAAGTTTCTATAGTCAAAGGTACAGAGGCAGCTAGCCTTTATTACATGGAGATGGGATTTTCAAATGCCAGTGGGAGTCCAATAATCTACCAAACAGTTTTCTTTGTAGCAAAACTGACCAATTACCATTGTTTTGAGTATTGCCAGTTCTCAAGTTTCCACAGACAATCAGGTCCAGGTTCAGATCCGGACCTGAAAATGATCCTCTGGACCTGAATGGGACCTGAATTTTCTGTACTGGTACCTCCCCGTACAAAGATTTTTTTTCTTTCTGTCCTTTCACATTTTATTCTTTGACTTTAGATTTATTTTGGCATTCTATGGCATTAGTTATCTGTTTTCTGATACTTTTTTTTTCAATCTACAGAATATTTGTGCTCATTTTACAGCTGCCTTGCAAAATTTATTGTGTGGTCAAAAACTTTTTTTTTTTTGGAAAAGGCCGAAAATTGGTGCGAGCGCGGATGTCATCCATATAATTAAATCAACATGGCCTTAAATTGCATAATGAAGACAACCAGCTGTTTTTTAGAAGTTGAACTTTTTATTCGCACACTCGCATCAGTTTTAAAGTTCCGTTTTGAATGTCATCCATATAATCAAACTAACATGGCCCTACCTAGCGGTTTCTACCAAAATTACAGCGTTTCACAAAACACGACAAGATCGTCACGTTATCATAGATCCATAGACCTTACAGCTCAAGCTGTGCCAAAATTGAATGGCAATAAAGGTTTTGGAAACGTTGGCGATTCATTGGATTGTTTTATTGTATTCATAGGCCGTTTGGCAAATCTAGTCTGTGAACACCGACAAAATTAAACCGGACGCTTCACTTAACTTCACTTCAGTATTTGTTTAGGGTACACTTAGATCGAAGCTTGGCTTACTTCAGGCAGTCCTGGACTTACATTTAAACAAACAAACAATAATGATATCAATGATTATAACGCTCCATGCCTTTTATCTATTTTGGATAATCTGCGCTAGACTTCGCCATACGACTAATTTGTCAATAATGCTTAACGATAAATCTTAAAGCAATAATTGCGAATGATCGACAACATGGGCTCCAAAACAATGAGTGGGGCCAGATAAAAGAGACAGCCCTGCCAAAATTAACGTCAAATTTGAGCTACGATTAACGCACTCTCCAAGCAGATCTATCGGTGACACGCAGTATCCAAAGGGCTAAACAGTATCCAACAGGTGAGGCTGGCCCTTTGATGTTGCTATGCCGCCGCTGGATCTGGTTGGAGATTATCATTAACGGTCAACAAAAATAGCTCACTCTGCCTCACGGAAAAAGGCATGTTGACCCTCTTTTCAGTATCTCAAAAGGGGTACTATATATTTTCATTCCCTGAATACCATCTGGTCTATGTTCCCACACACATACACCAGTAAAAGTCGAGTGATTTACCGAAGTGAGTGCACCCGAGGCACTTGGCTTATCTTTAAGTTTAGTACACGGATGTCTTTCTTTCTCGCTTCCGTTTTGTAATTCTTGACCTTATTTTGACCCTTAGTTGTTCAAGCTTAAAATAAATTCAACAGCGATGGCTATCTCCACGCAGCTATTATTATCTGTGAAGTTCCCTATGAAACATTGGATAATGCTTACATCTAATTACTATTTCAACCAATCCAGAACGAGCTTGCGATGACGTTAGCCAATCAAAGACCTTGAATGTTATGACGTATAGTCACACCGTATCAAAAACCTCTTCTCTTCAAAGATTGTATTAAGAACGTCGAGCACTTCCAGATATTTGCGGATCAAGTGTTGGCCACTTATCTTCACTTTTGCCGCTTCTAAAAGTGTTCTAGACTGTTACAGCAAAGCATATGTCGCTCATCCTTCATAATTCAAGTGTCAAAATGGTCCAGGAGACGAAATTATTTCTGTTTGTAGTGTTATTTGTGGCCAGAAGTCGTTCACAGAGTACGTTAAACGACGTTCCTCGCGGACACTACGGTTTCAACATGTTCGAGCGAGCGGTAAGGGAGGGCCGGTGCACCTACACCTTCATAGTTCCCGAGGATGACCGAATGTGCCCCTCGGATCCAGCCATAGACATGCGGATCAACTATCTCGAGCTCGCGCGAGAACAACAACAGAAGAAGTCGAACGAGAATTCCCGGAGGATAGAGAGGGTGGAAAAGATGGCCCAAGCGCAGAGGAAAATGCTGATGGAGTTGCAGTGGCGCGTCGGAAACGCGTCGGCTTCCGAGGACGCGCGAGTCCAGGCCGACGAGGTGCCGAGGATTACCGAAGACCGTTCGACGGCGACGAGTATGCCGTCGGGATTCATAGGTAACGATAGTTTGATGATAATATTTCATTGTGGAAATTGATTTTATGTTTATCCACCACACTACGTAAGTATTGAATGAATAAGACATTCTATATGAAACATTAACGTTGTATATGCCAGGACTCCATTTCTAAATAAAACCCAAGTAAAAGTAGAAATCATAATTGAAATGCATTGAATATTGGCCAAACTTCTTTCTCGTTGATATAAGAGAATACGGGGAAGAGATATCGAAAAAAAATTCCAGACTTAACATTCTTTGGAAGCAGATATCAAATGGAAATAAATAATCGCAACATGTGTTCGGAAGTGGTTATTTACATTTTTGAATCACTGCTGAAGTTGTGCCAGAAGAAAACATCTTCTTGTGGCATCCCCGATGAAGTAGCTTCTGTCACATTGGCATCACAGTAGTATATTCACATATAGTCTACTAGCATATGTCCGACCGCTGGAGGGGTTTTTCACTGGTTATTTTCATTCACTGTGACCGTGCAGATCCGACATCAAGTGGTGCCAGCACCGCCAGCTGTAGCACTGATACACGTCCTCCATGTGTGGGCCCCCACTTGACTCTCAGATACCAATAACATGGCAAGTGCTCAAAAATAGCTTCAGATATCTAAAAGTGGCTACCCAATTTCTTAAAACTCTTTCCACAAGTAAAATTCCTTAAGAGTAACCATCGCCATGACGTGATAATGAAACAAAGAATGAGGATATTTCTCTTGTACGTTTAGGCTCTTACAAGCTATATACAATAATAGCAGAATGTGATAAGAATAGATCTAGAGAGTGCAAAAATCAAAGATTCACAAAATTGTGAGCTAGACATGTTCAGCAAACAGCTTTGTTGCTCGAAAGTGTCTGAAAAACAAAACTCTAAGTTAATTGCCAAAGTCGTTTCGCCAACTAATTGATATGTCATAATGTTAGTATACAACTCTTTGCAGTAATGCCTAGAAACTTCATATGTTATCAGTGAAGGGGGTCCGGAATGTGGTATAATGCCTTGAGGTTACGGAAATCCCTTCATTCCATTCTGCACAAGAGACGTCTGTTTGTTGCTGATCCTTCCTGAAGTTAGATATCACCTGACGAAAACCAGAGACATGTGAGAAGGAAACTTCAGTACATTGCATGGATGGCATATGCATCCTCTGGACAGTACAAAGGTGTTTTGTTGTGTAGGAGATTTTCGACCGAATTCATTTGAGTTTACCGAAAATTGAAGTTGTTCTCTTATCTGGTTTTCAAACGATTGTAGAGGTTCTTCTCCTGGCGATAAAATGTGAGGTATTTCTGGTGTGATAATACTTTAAAATGTACTCGAAAAGTGAAATTTTAGGTATTCAATTACAAATGGAAATGATATGCGGACGTCAAATAAAGGGCTTTTAATTTCCGCATGGCGGCGTTGCTGCAAGAATGTGGTCCCATAAGTGACTGAGTTGGTATCACCCCTCGTCTTTGTCAGTCGTAACTGGCGAGGATTCTCTCGTGTATTAATCTCCAAGCAAATTCAGAGAGGCAAAATCTATACTACACACACAGGAAGTACATGCACTAGTACATAGACCGTTGCTTTGGAAATCCAGTGGCCACCTGGACATGAAGAAAACGGTACAAAACATAAAAGCCCTACAAAAAACGGCTAAAAACACGTCAAAAAACAGTCGGAACTGAACATTTGGTTGAAGAGAGTACCATAAAGTTAACGATGTGTGTGTGGTCTTCCACTTGTGTCAACTACACGAGAGGAAACGGCACTTTATGCTCTTTGAAGTCTAATCAGGATTTCTTTAAAAGTTAAACACATCCTCCCATAGAACGGGACTGTACAGGGCCAGCTGGACGATAAGTCGAGTGGAACGCGGTATCCCAGTGATAGTAAAAATGTTAGGTCAAGAGTTATACATACACGTGGATAGTTTCACTACGATAATGTTTGGATAGGTCCTTTGCCAAATTATTATTTTCACTCCGCGTACCGTAGGTACGCTTCGAGTGAAAATATTGTTTTCATACGGTTTCTTCTTTCTTTCTTTCTTTCTTTCTCCTGTCGCGACCTTTAAAGTGATTCCTCTCCGTCGTTCCTGGACCAAATGGCCTGAAATTTGGCACAAGGGTACAGTGGGCCGATACCCAGACCCGTTTTTCTCATTTTTTTGATAGATACCTTTACAATGATTTTAGGGATGTTTTAAGGTCATTTTCTGGCCCGGCTGTATATTCATGTCTCCCGTGCCCAGGTATTACGTCCAGATGACTTGAAAGTTGGTATGATACTGCGTGAGATACTTATTAAAAGGACCCCGGTATTATTTTTGGCCAAACGTCACTTCAAAATCATTTAAAAGCCAATTTGGCGGGGTATCTACGCATATTTTCACCGAGCTCGCGTTTCGCGCGTGTAACCATATATGGTCACGTTTGCACGTGCGTCCGTTGCACCATATATGGTTATGGACGTTTCCGGGCGTGACGTAAGCTGTTTACCTGCAGCTGTGCATTGTGGCTAATTGAATTTAGAAGGGAACCAATATGCGCCCGACACTTAGCGGAAGCGATGACCTGATTGGTCAGCTCGGGTACAGCCAATGAGGAAGGGTTTTTCAACTTAGCGGCTGGGAGTACATATATGTCGCCGGGAAGAAGTCCGTTAAAAGTAAGTGAAAAATTGTACTGTTTATCTTAAAATTGGCAACAATACACAAATGCAGTAACAAGTTTGGGTAACTTGTCGTCGTTATTGTGCAGTTTTTGTTTGATTTACCCACGTTTAGAGTGTCTGGATAAGCGATACCGTAGCGTCAGAATGCCGCGGTAAGTGGGAGCGCATGCATGGAATATTGTTGCGCTTTGCAGTGACTGATGAGACAGTACTAGTATTGTATCATCAAGCTTTATTGACACGACAAAAAGTACAGTCAATTTTGTATGGCCAACTTTAAACTGCAACGAAAAAAGAAAGAATACAGAGTATATCTTACAATTCTACTAATTAAACATTATGATATGATTCTACTAATTATAGGTGAAAAGTGTACAGTAGTTCTCTTCCATAGTAACGTTATATGATAGTACAGATTTTCAAGGGCAAATCTACTAGTACAAACGTTACACTATGTTGTGAATTGTCCATTCAGGTTGGTTGTACAAGAATATATGTAATCAGGTGTGGCTTTTTTTCTAATCAACAAACAAAAAGGATCTTCCTTTTACTCTGGGTGGCAGTACATGAAATTACACAAAGGAAATACTAATTATTGTATTCTATTCTATTTTCTACTGGAGGAAGAGGATACACCACCAGGACTGTTGTGCAGACAGGTGGGGTTGTGCCTTTATAGAGGGTGTCAATTTGACAGTGCTAAATTCATTATTGGTCGGGTGCTCGAACTCAACTAATTCCACAAAGTCTGGCCTGTCAGAGAACACAATAGTCAACTGGCTACAAAGGTGGCATCAACAGACACCAAGGAGAGGATAGCAAAGTCACGTACAAGAAGTGTTACTGTGACAGAAACACCAGCTTTATGTATGATTAGGCTATTTGGGACAATATTGTAACTATTAAACTAAGTGACAATTAGAGATATTATTATACCAACCATGAGTTCAAACATTGTATTTCATGACAGACATGAATACGTTTTTATGACTTTTCAGACACCACGTCATGGTATATGCTGTGTAATTTAGTAATGCACTGTAATACAAACAGTTAATCAGAATAATTAGATAATCATAAACTGATTAGTTTATGTGGAAAATAAATGGGACGTTAAGTTTATAACAGACGTATAATAACTGCAATTGCTGCATCCTTTTTTTCAGACAAAAGGCATGCAAAACATTTAGATATGCAAAACAGACTCCGTGCAAACATACAGTCGCTAATTAGCTTTGTTCATCAATATAATGTATTAGCTGATTAACTCTTAGTATAAAAACAGAATGCGATCCTTTTTGTCTGAATACAATGTGCATACATTTATATGTATTTGTTTTGGCATCCGTCTGTCTCGGAAGACAATGGTAGGCAGACAGGGTGGGTTTAAGGCGACCCGTCTGCCTGGCCTGCACTTTTTAAGGTGAAGGAGGGGTGTGCACTTCCTTCTCCACCACCCTCTCGTCCACTGGCGCACTAAGTCCTACAGGGGCAATTGTTTGCAACGTGTAAGACGGCCCCAGCAGATGCAGGTTTGTTATTTGGAGTTTCCGTCTCCTAGGAGGACTTCCGACCAAGGATGTAAGGGGTTCCTCCTACCCCTGACTCGTGTGTCATGGCGTCATGCCCGAACATGCCCCTATGGCCTGTCACCACAACAAAGGCCTGTTACTGCCACTAGCCGAAGCTATGTACTCATTTACACCTGAGTTAGGTGAGGAAAGTCGTGTAAAGTGCCTTTCCCAAGGGCACAAGATCGGTGACACGGCAAGCGGATTTGAACCCGGGACCTCTCGGGCCTGAGACCAACGCGCTCCCGATCGTGCCACGCGGTCCCACATGTATTTGTAATGATAATGTAATTGCAGTGCAGCCATGATATCCAATTGGATTTTTTTTAAATTGCACTTCGCTAAAAACGGCTAATAAGCATATCTTGGTAAAGAGTTAAAAGTGTAGTGCAGTTTGGTGATGTCTGCTTGTATGAAGATTAGTTATGCTTGTGACAACCTTAAATAAGTGCAGTAATTGCCCTTGCCTTGTGTAAATAAGCAGGAAAACTTTAATCATAACCACGCTATTGTCTGCTGTGGGTACGTAATACCAACGTTTAGGGTCACATAACGTGTTGCATCAGTAGAAAATTTCCGTTTGTGACATTATTTTTTTTCTTGAAGTAAAACGGTGCTTGCTTTGTTAATGTGTGAAACATTAGCATGCTGTGTGCGTGTTGTAATAAAGAAATAAAAGTTTGATTACCGTACAGTACTCACATTGGATTTTTCAAGTTCAATTTTGGAAAAGTCCATTTTTGCATAAAGGGGAGAGCGGAGTGAAAATAGCTGAATTTGCTCCTAAGCAAATACCGGCCTTTCTAGTGTTGGAATTGCGTTACCGTTGCTGCTATCCAGCTGATGATTTTATAACATATGTCAGTATAATCCATTGATTAATTAACCGAATTTCGGTTGTTGCTGGGTACATAAGAAAGTTTTTTTAACAAGCACTTGAATAATGCTGTATTCGTATTGAATCATGATCAGCTTTATATTCACCATTTACATGTAAGATTGCACCCGAAGAAGTGGGCTCTGAAATACCCTTTAAGTCTTGAATTGAAAATCAATACAAACTTCGTAATGGCCAATATGTGTAACGTTAATAGATGTTGTTGTAAAATGAAAATATTACATGATACAGAATGTAAAAAGAAGAGTGCTTTTTGCAACAAAAGCTGGTTACAAAATCTCCACCCTTTTCTTTCACCCCCAGGTTGTGCCGGTATGTACCGGAAGGGCGTCACGGTTAGCGGGCGGTACACGGTACAGGTGGACACTACGTCATTTCCTGTCTACTGTGACATGGTCGACAGCGGCGGAGGTGCGTTCTGTACATTTTTAATTAATGCTAAACTAAAGGATGGAAAATACAAATTTTTGCAGTGCAAGATATCTCAGACGTCGTTTACTTTACGTTAGTTGTGCCCTTAGATAGATTTCTCCATCACTTCGATTCTTATACATGTACATACTAGTAGTTTCAAGAAAAATGCTTTTTAGTTCACATGGGTGATATGACCACCAAATAAACCACCGAGTGAGCGAAGCGGTGGGTGTGGAGTAATGATGCATACAGAGTAATAATGACGGGTGTTTATGGTAAAGCAGAGCCTTTTCATTTGCCAATACATGATAACATGCTAACAGTCATGTATTGGCCAATGAAAAGCATAGCCTTTTCATTGGCCAATACATGATGACATGATAATAATCTTTGATGTCGGTCATAGGTTGGACTGTTATCCAGCGTCGTCTGAACGGCACGGTCGACTTTTTCCGGAACTGGGACGACTACCGACGGGGCTTCGGCAACGTTCGGGGCGAGTTCTGGTTGGGCAACGGCAAGATCCGACTGCTGACGTCACAGCAGCCACACGAGCTTCGGGTGACGCTGACGGACTGGGACGATAGGCGAGCGCATGCGCACTACGCCTACTTTCACCTGGAACCAGAAAGTGACAAGTATCGCCTGAGGCTCGGATGGTACAATGGCAATGCAGGTAACACTTATTTCTTATTAACTTTATGGGTGAACCATTTCAGGTAAAGGGACTAGGGATTCTACGGAGAAGCGATAATTGTTTCGCACTTCAGTAATTTTAGCTTTCATCACTTTTGACACATGAAACGTTACATTGTATGTAAGCCGATATAGTAATCAAAGAAACTATAGAACGTGAGCCCCCTAGCTGCTGTTTGTTGAACTGCAGCTGTTTTTATCTTTCTATGTATCCTACTTTGTGAACATCCTTTTTTCAGGGTTTGGTACGCCATATCTTAATATATCAAATAAAGATCAAAGCTACCACGGCGGCAGTATATGTGCGTAATGATATGAAAAGAAACTATGATCAACTATATCATTACATATATTGGCCCTCTAGCTGCTGGCTGGCTGTAGATCTACAGTTGTTTCTTTGAAGCTTTCTATGTGAACATCCATCGTCCTAATTTCGGAGTAGCCTTAGACACACTAAGGGAAACGATCATCATTACATGTTGGCCCCCTATCTACCCTTTGTGGATCTGCAGTTGTTTGTTTGTTTGATGTCACGTGTTCAGGAGACGCACTGACCTACCACGACGGCCGACCCTTCAGCACGACAGACAAGGACAACGACTCGGACCCCAGCGCATGCGCAGACCGGTTCCGCGGTGGCTGGTGGTACGGCAACTGTCACCATAGCAACCTGAATGGACTGTACCATCCTCTGGGGGAGCACATCGGCAGGGGGGACGGGATAGAGTGGATACAGTGGAAGGGCATGTTCTATTCCGTCAAGAGCGAAGAGATGAAAATACGGCCCGCCAACTTTGGCCACTGCTAGAGAAAAATGCAAATATAGGTCATCGTAATCTTCATTGACACAACAGAACAATAGCGGCTTTCCGATTAAAGTATTTTTCATCTATATCTATATCAGACAAGTGGATACAAACAGGTTTGAGTGTAAAATAAATCAACAAAAGCAATCTGGAGTTAAACGTATTGTTTACACTAGCTACTGGCTAAATATTCTCTGGCATAGATACCTATTTGTACTGATATTAAAGGATCAGTAAGGGTTATCCCTTTGGAGGTCTCGAAGAAAAATCAGAATCCAGAAATAGGGTCACTGAAAACTGGACGACGCTCAAGCCCGTACCCTGTTTACATGATTCTGAACTTTGTATATTTTCACTAACAGCTCGTTCCTGTACTATGTGAGCACATCTTGTTACGGTTAAGGTTTATTAAGGTTAACAAGTCTGATAACATAAATTCGCACAGAGGCTTTTAAGATCTTTTAATACTTTGTTTATTTTCCTGATGTTAAAAAAGACATTTATGAGCTAAGCGACCTTTCTATGAGTACCGTTTGGTCTTCTCAGTTCCTGCAAAGGTTCTTCTTGGACCCCCTATCATATATAATGTTGGTATCAACTTAAGCCTTAAGGTCAAAAGACTGTCAATGTTTTGGAGGGGGATTTAACATAATCTTTTCCGACACAAATTGAGATTGACACTCCAAATTTTCAACAAGCTATCTAAATTTAGTATTCTACAGTACAGCCGAGACCTTTATGACTCAAATCATCCTTCCAATGACTGACGTCAATAACGGGTCAAGGGTCATATGAAGTCGGTATCGGCCCCCGGCTTAGTTCAAGAAATATTTTCCGTTATCTTGAAGAAGACAAGAAGACTTTCCGAAAAATTGACGAATCCACTTTCCTTTTATGTCAATAATGTTGTATAACGAGCAAGATGAACGTTCGTGCTATTACATTGTATATGATCAATCTATAGTTGGATTGTTTTCTATAATTCCTGTTGAAAGTGTTATAAGCATTGATGACAATGTTGAGAAACCTACAAATTGTTCTTGAATGGTGACTTCGGTACACTTTGCCATTTACAATGAGTTACATATATGCTTTCATTTCAAAATATGCGGCATAATGTATTTCTTTGGGAATTTTCTTTGGTAGTGATAAAGATGAATAAAGGCGATGTTAACGTTATACATCAATGTATACAATGGGAAGGAAATACAAATAAATGTTTTCATTTGGGACTTCGCTTTATTTCAAAGTGCATTCACTTGTAGAACTTTTAGATATAGCTTAACATTGAAATGCACTGAGCAAGTCTAGCAAAGAAATCACAGCATCCAGAGTAAAACGCCCGTAGCAGTAACTTCTGCTGTCTCACCAAAAAATGGCAGGAACAAGTTTGTCTCTTCTTTTTTATAGGTAAAGCAGGAAAATCAACCATACTATGACACAAAGCCTAGAAATGTAACCAAGCAGTCTGCCTGCGGACCGCCCTACTTCAAATGTTTGTAGTAAAACGAACTTTATCTCGTCTATGACTTGACTATCTCGTCCATAAATGTAGCTAAATAAACGTTGCAGGTCACTAAACGTACCACCTGCCAAATGCGCAGCCGAGAAGACACACATGTGACACACAGCTGGGCTATTTTTAAAAACCATTTCAGGTCGACCAAAAAGACAAATATCAAGTCAGACAGATACCAGCCTGTTTCTTGGACCTTAGTACGGGTCAGCTCCTTGGCACAAGGGATAACATGTACTGATAAAAATTTCACCACATATCCTCTGAACGAGACCGTACGAGAAACATCATTGGCAAAGGGCGCTGTGGTAAAATTTCCTCAGTGGAAGGCATGTTGGCCCTGAAGACGAGAAGCTTGCCTGTGTAGGCCCTGGAAACAGTCTGGCTCTACTAAATCAAAGTTAAGATTAAAGCACTTCTGTGAAGCGTTTTAGACGCCTATGCAGTGGCAATACGTTGGACAAATCTGTAGATAAAACGTTCAAAACATCGAAACGTTCAAATCAAACTGAGACATGTTTTCAGTCAAAATAAGCCTTTGGAACTAAACAAATGATTGCGTCCATCGAATCAGTGGTTTACAAACAAGAGTGAATGTTTCCTGTTCAAAACACTCAACAAGTCGCTCTGACCTCTAGCATGACTTCAAGGTGACAGTCTTCTGACTTCTGCATTTTTTCTAACAATCTAAGCTCACGGCATCGGGTTATATGGTCCCTGTCATTCTCAACAACGAGCGGTATTATCTATCTTTTCACGTTTTCAAAGTTGTCGGGTTGTTGATATAAAAATCAGGTATTCGAATTTTCGACGGCGCCCCACTCGGCCCGCTCGAAATAGTTCGATTTATTCGAATGGAGCCCGTTTGATACAACGTAGAGCCCATGTGATACGGAAAGTTATCACACGGTCCGGAACACCAGTATCGAACGTTTTCGCGTCACAGGTATGACATAAAAGTAAAGATGAACCAAGGAGGTACTATACTGAAAAGGGGAAAGGTGAAAATTCTGAAAGTAATTTTCAATTTGAATATACCAAAGTCTATCAATCAAACTTTTAGTGTTAGCTTTGATGCTGTGTTTACTAAAATTTTTGGGAAAAAACAGGGTTTATTCAAGTTTAAGAAGTTCAATGGTTTACTTCAAGAAATCTTGAAAATGACACCCTGGCCTATTTAGATAGGAGTTGTATTGGCGCATGGATATGAATTTATTTTGGATCGTAAGACGTCTGTGACGTAGTGAGGCAGGCGGTGATGCGACCCTTGATGGCGCCGCTGAAGTAGACCATGAGCCCGCCCAGGATGAACAGCAGAGCCGCTCCCGCCAGACAGATCCCCACGATCCCGGCAACACCCAGCCCCGACCCGCCGGCTCGCTCTGGAAGAAAGTCAGAAAACATTCTACATTTTGCAAGCGATCATTGATAAACATTCCAGAGCTGCAACAAAGAAAGCTATGAATTCAAACTTACCTATAACGTTACATATTGATGTACACCTTTTACTATTACACATGTCATAAGTATGAAATTCACATCATTTATCACTAAAAATTCATTACATTTTCGCCCTTATTTGTATAACTGGCACCTATATATCAATCTTTCTCCTGCCATAATTACAATATGGTGTCTGTCCTACTATAAAAGGCACTGGGATCATAGAATTCTCAAATTCATTACTTTAGTACATTCAAATTAGAAATCAAATCACAAAACATACCTTTGCCAAATAAACCAGGTTTGTTATGTAGAATGTTGTCTGTAGACATAAATGTGTTACTCATTACATTTTATTTTATATGCCTGGAGTTGGTTCTTAACATTTCGCCATTGCTTATACAAATTAGATCCCTATTAACATAATAATATTAAATTGTATCAAGCATCACTTAAGCTATCAGCATACCAAAAATCATTATGATCCTTTCATCCCTTCTTGACTTATTCTCTTTCAAAGTAGGAAACTAAACCGGCTCCTGCAGTTCAAGAAAAGATATTACCGGACCCAAACATACACCTCTTACTCTCTGCCATCTTTCTCAGTTACATATGTGCATACATGTATGTACATGTGACAAGTTTGAAAGTCCTATCACGGAATGCAGTCGATTTATGAACCTTCCGCATTAACTATGCAAATTAGCCGTTAATTTGATTTGCATAATTAGTATCTCATTATGTAAATTTTTACTTAGGCTACCTACATACCGAAAATCATGACGATTCGTCAACACGTTCATAATTTTCCATTAATTATGCAAATGAGATCATCATCTGCATAATTAATATGTACTGATATTTCTTTCTTTCTCAGCTACAAATATGACAAGCTTGAAAGTCCTAGAAAGGAATGCAGTGGATTTACAAACTTTCCTCATTAATTATGCAAATTAGCCGTCGATTTGCATAATTAGAATTCCATCATGTAAGTCTTCCCTTTGGCTATCTACATACCAAAAATCATGACGATCCGTCAACTCGTCTATATTTTCTCATTAATTATGCAAATGAGGCCACCATTTGCATAATTAACATGCATTTATATTTCTCTCTTTCTCATCTATATATGTGACAAGTTTGAAAGCCCTATCATGAAATGCAGTGGATTTATAAAATTTCGTCATTAATTATGCAAATTAGCTGCTGATTTGCATAATTAGTATTTTATTATGTACATTGTTACTTGGGCTATCTACATACCAAGAATCATGACAATCCATCAACACGTTCTGGAGTTATTCTCGACCAAAGTTTGAAAGGAAATCGGCGACTGCAGTTCCAAACAAGCCGCTAGGGGGTCCAAACTTACCGCACTTACTCTCTGCCCCAAGGGCTATCTACCACTCGAACATCATAACCACAGCATGTCCAGAACATGAGATATCAAAAATTGAGGTTCTGCTGCAGTACCTTAGCAAGCCGCTAGGGGGCCCATTATCGAACTTGACCTTCGTTTTCCCGACCCCTACCCACCTACCAAATATCATCTGGATCCATCCAAGGCTTCTCGAGTTATGCTGTTAACAGACACACAGACAGACTCACAAGCCTAAAACATAACCTTAGCCATTCTGGCAAAGGTAATAATAACTAGAGTTCCTCGAACACACATCTTCGCCAAATAAACATTCTTTATCGAAGGTCGTTGTTTTTGAATGATTAATGTATGTAATTATGGCTATAATGGGCCGGATAAGCACCAAATACAGCTTAATACGAGATGTTGATATAGCAAAGCTGGATGTAAGGTCTTTAGTTAGCCTAGGTTAGGCTAGGTCTTTAGTTACCTTTGCCAGAATGATAAGGTTATGTTTTAGGCTTGTGAGTCTGTCTGTGTGTGTGTCTGTGTGTCTGTTAACAGCATAACTCGAGAAGCCTTTGATGTATCCCGATTATATTTGGTAGGTGGGTAGGGGTCGGGAAAACGAAGGTCAAGTTCGATAATGGGCCCCCTAGCGGCTTGCTAAGGTACTGCAGCAGAACCTCAATTTTTGATATCTCGTGTTCTGGACATGCTGTGGTTATGATTTTTTAGTGGTAGATAGCCCTTGGGGCAGAGAGTAAGTGCCGTAAGTTTGGACCCCCTAGCGGCTTGTTTGGAACTGCAGTCACCGATTTCCTTTCAAACTTTGGACGAGAATAACTGGAGAACGTGTTGATGGATCGTCATGATTTTTGGTATGTAGATAGCCCAGGTAACAATGTACATAATGGAATACTGATTATGCAAAGCAGCAACTAATTTGCATAATTAATGAGGAAAGTTTATAACTCCACTGCATTTCACGATAGGACTTTCAAACTTGTCACATATATAGATGAGAAAGAGAGAAATATCAATGCATATTAATTATGCAAATGACGGTCTCATTTGCATAATTAATGAGAAAATATGAACGTGTTGACGGATCGTCATGATTTTTGATCTGTAGATAGCCGAAGGGAAGACTTACATGATGGAATTATAATTATGCAAATCGACAGCTAATTTGCATAATTAATGAGGAAAGTTTGTAAATCCACTGCATTCCTTTATAGGACTTTTAAACTTGTCACATTTGTAGCTGAGAAAGAAAGAAATATCAATACATTATTAATTATGCAGATGATGATCTCATTTGCATAATTAATGGGAAAATATGAACGTGTTGACGGATCGTCATGATTTTTGGTATGTAGATAGCCTAAGTAAAAACTTACACAATGAGATACTAGCTATGCAAATTAACAGTTAATTTGCATAATTAATGACAGAAGTTGATAAATCCACTGCATTCAGTGATAGGACTTTCAAATTTGTCACATATGTAACTGAAAAAGATGGCAGAGAGTAAGAGGTGTATGTTTGGGTCCGCTAACGTCTTTCCTTGAACTGCAGGAGCCGGTTTCAAGAAGGATGAAAGTATCATCATGATTTTTGGTATGCTGATAACTTAAGTGATGCTTGATACAATTTAATATTATTATGTAAATAGGGATCTCATTTGTATGAGCAATGGTGACGGATCGTCATGATTTTTGGTATGTAGATAGCCTAAGTAAAAACTTACACAATGAGATACTAGCTATGCAAATTAACAGTTAATTTGCATAATTAATGACAGAAGTTGATAAATCCACTGCATTCAGTGATAGGACTTTCAAATTTGTCACATATGTAACTGAAAAAGATGGCAGAGAGTAAGAGGTGTATGTTTGGGTCCGCTAACGTCTTTCCTTGAACTGCAGGAGCCGGTTTCAAGAAGGATGAAAGTATCATCATGATTTTTGGTATGCTGATAACTTAAGTGATGCTTGATACAATTTAATATTATTATGTAAATAGGGATCTCATTTGTATGAGCAATGGGAACCAACTCCAGGCATATAAAATAAAATGTAATGAGTAACACATTCTACATAACAAACCTGGTTTATTTGGCAAAGGTATGTGTTCGTGGAACTCTAGTTTTATATAAGATTTCACTCTACAAAATGTACATTGCAGTCTTTTCGTAAAAAAAGAACTAATAAACAAACTTTGAGTGACTGGCCTATATATTAGATAATAGGTCATCTAAGGGTTACCTAAGGGTCATACGTAAGGATTGTTACGGCCCCGCCTTGGTGAATGTTTGTGTCCATCTCATGAAAATAGTAAGTAAAGTTTTGCAATCGCGAGTTAAGTCAGAGGTACTTTACACAGTCTACCTGGCCTGGCTATCACGTCAGGCTACTCAGATCCCCCCATTCATAGCCCCGCAAAGACAAAATAGCTGATTGACAGGCATAGTAATTGCTAATCTCCAAGTATTAGTATATTCATAAGCCTTACTTAGATCCTCCTCTACAACCTAGCACAAACCGAGACAAGATACGATACCACCCGCGTTCTATGACCGCACTCGTACAACCCGGAAGTATATGATATTGTCGTAATCGGTTGCACGGAAACCCCCATGCAGTGTGAAATCGAGGCCAAAATCAGGCAAAAAGAGCCAGTTTGAAGGCCAACTTTGACTCTTCAAATCTCATCCCGAAATAGTATTTGAATCATTAAGCGTACTGTATGCGATCGGACAACTCATGAGGATTACGTTGGCACCTTTGACAGCCTGATTTGGCCCACCGCGATGTTTTAATCTTTTTTTACGTGACCATGTCTTATACCTCAAACGGGCGGGCGTGTAACACCCTGCCATGGCATGACGATTAGTTCTGCTCCACCTTTGATTTGTCTGTGCTAAGACCCGGAGACTGAGGGCAGGGGGTTAATTTGGTGTGACTGGCCCTTGTCAGGGAAAGGAGATCAGGCTTCTGCTTCTGTCTGAAGGGCTTGAATGATAAATGAAGATTAATGGTCCACACATTAGTGCTGGACTAGGGTGACAATGGTGCCAGTGTCATGTTGCACTGCACACCACTTTTGTAAGGGATGTGGTTCTCTCCATGATAAGAATCCCAAAGTAATCATATTAAGTAGATCGCAATTTACATAATTAGCATCTCATTATATTGATAATCACCCTAAGTACCTACCTACCAAAAGCAAAGAATATCCATCAATCCCCTCTGCAGTTATCCTTTTTAAAAGTTACAAACTATAAGACCCACTGCAGTTCCAAACAAGCTGCTAGGGGGCCCAAATTTACACCATTCACTCCTAGTCCCAACAGCTATCCACCACTTAAAAATCATGAACATGGCACTTCTGGAAAATTTAGGCGCAAGCTTTGACGCTCACTTGCAGTACCAAAACAAGTCGCTAGGAGGCCCATTATCGAACTTGACCTTCCTTTCTGTGTCCCCTACCTATCAACAAAATATCATTAGCATCCATGTAGAACATCTCGAGTTATCGTGTTAACAGACAAACGCAATTACATACAAAGCCAGCTACAGCACCATAGGTAAAAGCTAGCTAAACCATTCTCGCACATGACAATCCTTTACACAACCGCTACACACCTGCCAAATATCGTAGAAATCGCCCAACTGCATTTTGAGTTATGCTTCTCGAAACAAACCTCGAAAAAATACAAAGGTCGCTGCTGTACCGTAGGAAAACGCCAGGTAAACCATTTTCAAACTAGGCATGCCTTTCGACAACCGCTACACACCTACAAAAAATCAAAAAGTTCCATCCACAATTTCTCGACTTATATGCTGTTGACCTACATACAGACCCAAGTAAGCAATCTTATAATCTTCGCTGGCGAAGATAATTAGGATTTCCTTCTGTTAATACATAGTATCTTCATGTCTTTCCTGACTTAGTGACCGTCCAGATAAGCTGGCAGTCGATTGCACAATCTTGGATGAACTTTTGCGAGCCACTCTTTCGCTTTGTAGCGTATCCCATCTGATTATGGGTTTCTGGAAAACATAGTCCAGTCACGATTCTGCGACCTTACCTGTACACCCAGCCCCTGTGGTCTCATCGCTGGCATCCCCGCAGTTGTCCTTGCCATCGCAGGTGACGTCAGAAAGGACACAGCGGCGGTCGGACTGGCACAGGAACTCGTAGTTGTAGCAGGACCCGCTGCCTACAGGAAAGGAGCAAAACATTTGGGCATTTGATGGAAGATCGTAACACTAGCCTAGTCTTCTTGGAGGGATGTGGGGAGGTAGTGCGCTATCAAAAAGAAGAAAAAAAGAAGAAGAAAATACCCGTGTATTTCTAATTAGGGAAAACGTTTCGTTTCGAGATGAGAAATCACAGGTTAACAGTTACTAGTAGTTAGTTTCATCAAAACCGCGCGAGCAGGGCAGCAAACCTGTCCAACTTCTGAAATGTATAGTCTGCGCTTACAACTGAAATGAACAAGCTTAACGGGCGTAAACTTTTCTGTGTTTTAATGCAACTTTTCTCTAAAGCAACTTTACACATAGTTACAGTTATTGAATCTAGCTAGTTAAGTTAAGAACTAAACAATTATTAAATGTCTTTGATTTAAAGTTTTTTGGAGTCATGAAAAATGATACAAGGGAACCGCTTTAGCCTAAGTAAAAGTAAAACTTACTAGGTCGGAAGAGAGTGTACATGATCCGGAAACTGCCCCTCCGCCCGAACGCTGACGATATGTGGAGAGTGACGTCACTTCCGGTGGACGTGAAATCCCTCTCGTCGATGCCGCAGACCGTCCTGGCAGCTGTCGTCACGTTGCCATGGCGACCGTTGAAGATGTGGAGCTGGTCTGCACAGTTGAAGGGGAAGTTCCGCTGGATGTCCAGGAATTCAAAATGGAGGTTGACGTGGTACCCCGCAGGCGCGTCCAGGGTCACGTGACAGTCCCTCCGCCTATCAGAGACCGTCGTGGTGTTGATGTGAACTTTGTCCTGTGAACTGTCACCCCTGTAGATGTAACCGGAGTGGCCGATGGGAAGGGTCCGGCCGCAAGTGTTCTTCATCGTCACTGAGAAATGAAGTAATAGACCGTGAGGCATTTTACCACCCCTTTGTAACAAAAGAACCCTTAGGGCAAGAGAAGGAGAGGAAGCTATTAAAAACCCAGGCTGTCATAGAGGAGAGGTGTGAAGAAGGACCTAGAGCACGCAAAAACCTCATGGCACGAGCGAAGAAGACCGCCGGAGATCTAAGGAGCTGGAGACTACTTACTGAGGCCCTGTGTTCCCGATGGGGCAAAGGAATAAACCTTATAAAAAAAAAAGAATCTGTCTATCAAGCTAAAATAATTGAAAGTTGCCGGGAATCTGCTTACCGTTGACAGGCGTAAGTTCAGGATCAACGCATGCGGCCTGCGACTCCTCCGAGTTGTCCCCGCAGTTGTCGATCCCGTCACACAGCAGCGACTCGTGGATACAGCGCTGATTGGTGCATTTGAAATGGTCACGTGGGCACATTTCTGTCCAATGGAAGACATACCACATGTACAGTTATTACATCAATATCAATTTCAATCGAAACATTCGTTCGTTTATTTACATGTACAAAGTGCCACAGTGGCCTTCAACTTCAAAGTGTTACGGATATAGACATTCACGAATTTCACATAATGAAGTATTGCAAAGAGATCGTCCAATTTTGTTTTTGCTTTTTTTGCAGATGTGCCATGGACACTACTTTGAGACAACGAAAAGCTACCATGCGTGTTCCGTGTACATGTAATATAACATGAAACATGTTACTAGCTTCCAAAGAATTTGCCCACATTACATGTTTAAAATCACTTTTTCCTTTTCTTACTTTTTTCCCTACAACTACTTACACACTGAATGTCTTACCATTTGGGCCCACTAGCCTGAAGACGTTGTAGAGGATCCTGAAGTCCCCCCGGACCATGTTATCGGACCGCAGACGGAGGACAACGTTCTCTGTACGGGACGTGAAGGCCGCCACCGCCACGTTCGTACCGCAAACTGTCCGGGTGGAGTTCTCCACGGGCGTCCCTTCACCATCGTACACCTGTAAGTATCAATTCATTTGTTGTGTTGTCTTTCAACTTAGCAGTACTTTACCCTAAGCTAAATGGGCTGAACTATTATCGCATTCGCATTTTTTCTTGTCCCTTTTCTTTTTTCCCTTTTTTCTTTTCTTCTTTCTTTCTTTCCTCCTTAAGCTTTCTTTAACTTATGGTGTGCGTATGTGTGCGCGCGTGTTTGTGTTTGTGTTTGTTTCTTTTGCTGTAGCTGTTCTATTATTGATCTTTATAGAAATACGTTTGCCAAACTGACGGGACAGTTTTCCTCTCGGCTATTTTTGTTCAATTTTAGCTAAGTGAAAGGATGAATAAAGAAAAAGAAAATACGAAAGAAAATACAGACCTCGAGTTTGTCGACGCATGCGCCGGGCGACCCCTCGATGTTGAGACTGAGAAAGTCCAGCCTGACGTTATTTCCGGTTCCGGCCTGCAGGGTGAGCGTGACGTCAGTATCATCCTGGTACTGGAAGCGTTCGTGCCACTCTATGTACCCTGCCCGGGACACGGACACTGCCTGGTTCTCATGGGCCGACATGTACACTGTGGAGTAGTGAGTACACGAATGGTCAATGACAAGGTAATTAGAGATAGTAGCGCCCCTAACGGTCCTCCTATGTACTGCAACATTGAGACTGTGTAATTACATCATGATGAGTCGATGAAGGTTAGACATCCAGGTAATAAGATACGCCACAAAAGCAGTTACCCTAGCAACTGGATATGATATTGGAAACGGTCAGACGTTTCAGACAACGTAACCATTCAATGTCTTTCGTCAGACGAGGGTCACATACTGACTCCCCGGCCTAGCGTAGTATTGACTCTATTATTCATCCAATAACTATTATTTGACCAGCGATCCATTGAGCCTGGTAGAGGGTATGAGTAAGGCCTAGGAAAAAAATGTTGTGTTTCCTGTTTCCCTACCTACCCTAAAAAAAAACTGCCGACCCTAGACTTTTTTTTGGGTGGGCGGTGGAGTCACATAGCTTCCAGTTAGAATTTTTATTTAGCCTGCTTCCTATTGAAGTAAAACACTGCTTGTCCCATCTAATGAAGGATAAATGTATCTATCATACACAAAATTAAAGTATGACATTGAAAGACAAGTGTCATCATACATTTCAGTTTACTTTGTACAACTGTATTGTAAATATGTATCACTAGAATTTTGGCCAGCCTAAAAAAAAACAAGAAAAAAAAAAAAGATAATCCCTACCTACCGACCCTAATTTTTTCAGGACTGAAACAGGAAACACAACATTTTTTTCCCCTAGGCCTAACTGCTTTTTGGCGACGTCATGATAGAGAATCAGCACAAACCTGTAGGGTAGTCCGCAGCATGCCCGGCTGCCAAGAGGCAGGTGGCAAAAATGGTGGTACTGATCAGCATCATTTTGACCTCTGTAAGCGTTGCGTGATCCTAAAAAGTCGGTACAACAACGTTAACGTTATCAATATTTACAGTGGTCAGTGCAAAAATAATATTATTAATATGCGATTCTGTGTACAGTATCGGTTATCGGTTTCATCGGACTGGTAAATCACTGAATAACAAGATTCTTTACACAACCAATTAGCAAGTGTTTTATTCAACCGTAGTTTCGCAGACTTAAGGTCTCATTGATGTATTACTCCGCGAGTGGGTACCCCTAAAAGAGATCCGAGCCAAAAATGAACGGCTGCACGGACGCATGTTTTTAGCGGTGAGAAATTCCCTTTTAGCCAGCGGAACTGATCTCAAAAGTTAGATTGGTGAAAGCTTATTTGTAACTGAAGAAATTAGCAGGTGAAGTTTTGCAGCCGCGCGCTAGGTCGGAGGTACACAGTCGTGGGTTCTGAGTGGTGCGGTTGTACACTAGCAGCGAAAAAGTGCCTTTTGTGGGGATTGACTAATCGTAGTTTGTAATTGCTATAAAAAAAGTTCCTACGTATAGTTTACGTTGGCAATTTTTTCCCACGATAAAGGGTAAATGTGCTCGACATAGAATGAAAAATCTGCTGAAATTTCACGTAGCTTCATTATAAACGCGCCCATTTAAACCACGAATTATAACATAGAAGTCTATGGGAAGAAGAAACTCATCAATATGACCTTAAAGAAAACAGTGCATAACAGAAAGCCCGACAAAAACGCCTGAAACACGTCAAAAACAGTCGACGCTGAACCTCGAGCTCTGTTTGCAGAGTACGTCTGTCACCTTCCTCGGGAACATTTTGACTGACTATTTAGTACTTTTGTCGCTCGAATGCCAGTTACATCGACGTTAAAGCAGTATCGCATTTCATTGTAGTTACACAGCATGGAAAATAAGGATTCAGGTTATTTTGGGACACGCAAGTACTAACACACAAGAAAGGTTGAAAGGGGAACAGTTGGCAATGTTTATCGACAAGGGACTATTTTGGATGGTTTTATTATTGATAGACGCACACAAGATTTTTTTAAACTGTGCAACACGTATACATTACGTGTGACTGTGACCTGTAACACTATGGTGATTTTTGGGTTAAATGCATAGCAGTGATTGGTGACTGACTTGCTGTGTACGCACATTGGACTTAATTTGCCCCAATAAGGCGAAGAATTCTATGAAATGTGTCTAAACTTGTGTCACAGAAAGATAAGATCGTAAGATGATCAAGGTCAATATCCAGGCTACGGCAATCAAAAAGGCTCTTTCCAGAGGCGTCACGAAAAACAAAGCAAATTCTTCCATTTGAAAATCACAAATGTTGTGTATAATCAGGCTACATCTTTGAGTGATATACGTATCTCCAAGCGGATACACGGGGCTAGTCGTCATAAATACGTAGCATTGGAAGTTCTGCTGCAGTACCAGGGTCACACACAAAGGGGGCCAAAATCTACTCTCCAAGCAGAGGTTCGGCTACGGCTGTTTTCTAAAACTTTTAGGCGTTTCGGGATTTCTATATTGTACCGTTATCTTTATGGTGCGAGACATAACGAAAATAGTACAAAACAGAAAGGCCAATAAAAACGCCTAAAACTTAAGAAAAAACCGGATCCGAACCTCTGCTTGGAGAGTACCCCAAACCGACCTTGACCTTTGTACTGTCACAACTACCCACATACCACACTGTCATCACAATCCTTTCAGATCGAGGTTTTTTGCTGACTACATACTCGTATATTCCGCAAGACACACACACGCAAGAATACGTACATGCACGCACGCCGCACACCCAAAACAATATCTCAATTTTTCATGGAGGTATAGAAATATCGAATGTGAGCGCGGCTTAACAAAAACACTTCTCCATGCAACACGAGTAGCGAACGTTATAAGTAGGTTACCTCAAACTGCACTTAGCGCTCAACAAACACAGTTCGCTCAGAACAGAGGCGCGCCTTTGTTCGCTACGTGTTCCCGCCTTTTTCTGGCGGGCTCCGATATAACGGTACCCCGCATTGCGTCATTGGTTTGGTATTGGGCTCGTGTGGGAAAAATGAATGCAACAGTGTTCGTCTACCTACAGTAAGGGGAAGTTAAAATTGGCATTTTCAGTTTAACTTAGTACTCAAATCTGTCCTTTCTTCGTAATATAAAACGTCTTTTATACGTTAAAACTATGTACTGGATTTTACAACGAATTCTATCTCCAGTTTTTTCAGAGATCACTTCAGCTACGAAAGATAGTGGATGCTATCTGAAACGTCTGACCGTGTCCAAAATCATATCCAGTTGCTTGAGTAACTGCTTTTTGGCGTATCGGTCTCTACCTGGATGTCTAACCTTCATCGACGAATTCTAGCTCTATATATGTGCTGGGTTAACATTTAGCAATCATTTTCTCATGCTCATGATACAAAATGTATATTTATCAAATGCGTCATTCATGTGGTTATTACGACATCCATTTGTTTCTGCAACAACATTTCTACTCCTGTGTTTGTCTTGGAAGCTCGCCTAATTGCAATTAGTACAGCTAACAAGACAGTCGTAGGTGTATAGAGGTCTGTGGTCCCACGCACACGCATATCTTCCACAGTGGCGTGCATTTTACTTCAGTGTGTACGGAAATAGTTGGAGAATAATGTCACTGCAATACGTAATAGCATCCTCTGGTAACATGACATACAGAAAATGGCCTTTTGTGATACTGTAAAATTGACATAAGAACTAGTTTCTTTCTAAACTTCTGAAAACTCTTTTTTTTCACTGCCACTGGAAGTCTTGTCTACTTAATAGGTGGGTCAAAATGTGTCGTACGTCTGTTGTACGACATAAAATTGAGGCTATTTTAGACGGCCGCGAGTTTATCGTAAGGTATTTATCCGTGTCTAAATTGAAAATCAGTTCTGGTCTCACAAAACTCGTTGAAAATCCTACCATGACAAAAACAGTCCAAGGTATATCTGACCGCGCCCTAAAGGCCATGAATCATAATTAATACAAATTCCTTCCATAGGAAACGAGGAGGAGTGTTCTTACCGTATACGCGTAAGAATGAGGATGAACGTGATACTAAAACATGTTGTTGCGATTTTCTTCTCTAAATCCGCGAAAACATCCTCTCAAAAGTACTTAATACAGACTTGAACTCCATAAGCAAACCGGACAAACACTCCGTCTAAACGCACCTGCGGGAAAAACTAACACGCAGTCCGTCTGTCGATTTTCGTTAGAAAAGAAATCGTCTTTCTCTGTCTTTGGATGTTGTCAAATACCACTAAAACATTCACCAACAGCACCGAGTTTCACTACTAAGTTGTACAGGCTTCTTTAACGATAAAGTTGAGATATCAAAAGGTTTTGACTTACCGTTTTGGAGGATTGAAGGCCAGTAACGTTCCTGTATTGGTGTCGTCTGCGCTGACCAAACTTATTTATAGATCGGCGAGAGAGTCAAGTTACGCGCGGTCATTGAGAACTTCGCTCCCATTGGATGTTTTCCTGATCACGTGATTTAGATCAATGATGGCTTTTGGAGGGAAGAAGTGGAGTATTGTAACAGTTCCGTCAACAACAACCTACAATCCTGTCTTTACAGTATATCTTTATAGGCCCAGTTGCGGATTACCTGTATTACCAAATTTTGCATTTAACTAAAGCTAGTAACCTGTACAGTAACCGATTCAGCAAAAGGAAAACGGACAGAAATATTTTCAAGTTTAAACAGGGATATACACAATGACATGCTAATTACACAGATGTGTTCAATTAATTTGTATACTTGATAAAAAAAATTCTATAATTCATGTCGTCCATAATAGGGCCTTAATACAAGTGAAACATTTGCATATACCGATTATGAAAATTAGTTTTTACCTATTATGCAAATATAGACCTCTTTTGCATAATATGGGCAGAATTGCCATAATTTGTCTGAGTGGTAAATGATAGGAATTTCATACTTGTGACATGTGTAAGTTAGGCATACATATCCAGGCATAAATTATGTAAATGTGGAATTCATTTGCATAATTAAACTAAATTGTATTTCATGGAGGTATGGTTTCCAAACTCTAGTTTTCTTGTTACATATTTTCAATAAAATGCAGGATATAACTTTGCCTACAAGAAACATATAATATATGTTTACTGTATGCAAAGTCATCATATCATGATAAAATCCAAATTAGCAATAAGACAATGCATTTACTTTTATAAAAACGGCTTCTCTAAAATCAACAAAATACAACAAACAAGGGACATAGCATGTTCACTATTTATTTTCGCAAATATCTCATACATGTACATATGGAAACACATAGCTTGCTCAATGTAGGGTTATACTTTTTTCCCACTTTCTCACAACGTGCCACCTCGAATGCCAACTCTGTGTGCATATCGCAAACCTATTTCTGTAGTGCAGTACTCAACAATGTCACAAGGAGGCATTCTTAGGAAGAATAGTTGATGTCAAAGTCTTTGATTGCAACTTTCAAGCTAATCCATAGTAAGTATTAACAACTGAGATGTCAACAAATTAAATGAGGGTTGTATAATTACAGGTTTTGCATTGCAAAAACCAGTGCTTTGCCTTTGTCTTTATATAATTTATCATCTATGTCAGTCAACTTATAGACTTATAAGACTCATTAGGACTTGTGATGTAAACTGTATCTCTGTTATGATGTACTTTGTCTGACCCTTATACCTCTTCCTTCATGACCTTAATGAAAAGTGGCCTGCAGGCCGATTTGAGCTTTCCTGAATAAACAAAGGTTCAAACAAACTAGTACAGTGTATAATCATTGGCCAGCATGTACGTAACATCTTAACCTATTTCGGTAGCATGTGGCAGAGCTGAATTGCAGACGACACATCAAAAAATGAAGACAAACTCTATGTTGCATTGCATCTTCCAATATATTTGTACGCATGAACAGCAATAAATCTACTGCATAACCTTCCACAGTAACACAGTGGCCCTTCACTAAGTCTGAGCGATACAAGTGCAACATACACCACACGATAACTTGAAAGTTCTTCACTGTAACATGGCTGAAGGAATGGTACTATTAGAACTTTTGCTTCGGTTTTAAAGCTTGGTGAAACCTTAACTCACCAAAGACTGACCACAATTGCAGCACATATGATGATATTACTAGACTGTGGTATTCAAGATACATGTAGTTGTATCTGAAGCATTACGAGCCTCAAATTGTTCAAAATTGAATAAACTGAACCATTTTTCAAACCCATCCCCCTCCCTCAGAAATGCCCACCCAAACCTCAGAAAATACCACAACCAATAATTAGTAGTCCTCAATGATTTTCCGTAACATTTTCCTTATCTTTTCTAATCCTTCCCCTTAACAGACTAACATTGTGCTTAGCTTATTTTCTATCATTACATGGGCATTCAATGCCACAAAGCCAAAGATAAACAGTCACACAGTTTTTTAGTGCTCTTGCCGCATAGTGCACTTCTGACAAGATACTACCTATCTCATAACTGAGCTTAAAGTTTTGCAATAATTGCAGTACGGTCCCCAAGAAAAAACACCTCATCATATTTCTTACCCCAAAATACTGTACTTGCTCTAAAGACAAACTGTCATAACTACCAATAGTCTCGTTTTTCTCATTTTTCTTACCCCAAGTTTTCTTTAAAGTAATTGTAAAGCTCGGTAAGGTCCGTATTTTTCATTTTTCTTCCTTAAGATATACATATACATAATAATATATTTACTGAATTTACATACATATCTTGGAGTAGCAAACCCACGGTGATCCTACGCTGGGTTTTAATTAACTGGACTATGGAATATGAGAGGATGTTGTTGGTGCTGTTTTAAAGGGGCACCTTCTCTTCAGGAAGAGGGGGGGCGTTTTGGGACTCGTCTTCCTTGTCTGCGTTCGCCGTGCTGTTGAGAACGTCCTCGAAGGTTGGCTTGGGCTCGCGTGGCGACGTCACTTTCGACTGCGGAAATACAGAAGAGTTGAGAGCAAAGGAACTATCACTGTGGGAGTCAAACAACTGTTTCTGTGTTCTTGCATCCATTCATGCTCTATTAACGGTTTGTATTGGCCAGGAAGATCTGTATGACATGCATGCTTTCTTTGCTTTTCGACTGCGGAAATACAGAAGAGTTGAGAGCACAGGAACTATCACTGTGGAAGTCAAACAACCGAAGACTGTTTCTGTGTTCTTGCATCCGTTCATGCTCTATTAAATGTTTGTATTGGCCATGAAGATCTGTATGACATGCTTCTTTGTTTTTTGATAGAAGAGTTCAGAGCAAAGGAACTATCACGATGTTTGGAGGAGACAAACTCACGACGACCGTTTCTGTGTTCTTGCATCCTTTCATGCTTTATTGAACGGTAACTGTATTGGCCATTTAAGATCTGAATGACAAGCTTCCTTTTCTAAAATGGTGGCTCTTTTTCCAGCATGTCAAAGAATGAATTTTGAAATTTTGAAAGACATTTTTTACTATCAAAAGAAAGCTAAAAGATATAAGTGTAAAGATTGTTGATGACCTGTGCATCTATGTGTATATTTCATACAGATCTTCATGAAGCATATTACCTAAATGACAATAAGTCACAAACACAAGCTACATTGTACAGTACACACAAAAACAGACACTAGACAACAAAAAGACACTAGACTTGCAAAAGAAACATTTATAAACTATTAGGCTAGCCCCTGAGGCATCACCAAACACATGGCATGCTAGCATTTGCATAGTTCTGAGGTTTATCACGGATCCATGCAGAAAGAAGTGACACCAGACAAAGATTATTATACGACGTGTAAACATTGTAAGGAACCAAAGATTTGTCAAAAGAGTCCTAAATACATGTCCTTTTTTTAATCCAAAATTCGAAGTCAAACCTCTCTTCACCATTTCTGGACAGTATTTCTACACTTTCAGACAATAAAAACTTCACAAGATATATACATAAATACTTGTTGAGCAAGCTAAACTTTCTCTATACAAATACCACCAAAACCCAGCAAAACACCATGCAAAACACCATGTTGATGTTAAAGCACCTTCGGTTCCTTATTCACCAAACAAAAAGTACAATCCACTCTCAACATGGTCCAATCCATAAACAGTTGAACAGCACATAAAACTAGACTGGACCAAGTTGAAAAGCTAAATTCCAGTTGTTCTGTGCGACCTTGACCTTGAATCAATGTCTTTGACAAAAATTACAGAGACATAATTTTCATCTTAATTTCTTCATGTTAATTTTGAAATTCTTACAACAAAGTATGATTGCAATTTTCTGCAAGATTTTAATACTTAACACACTACTTTCTCTACTGAGCACTATCGCACACTACGTATACAAACAGTGGACTAGTTCACTGTCGCAGTCCTTGTATTACTGTGTGGCCCAAGGGCTACAGAAATGGAGATGGGCACTGCCCTAGACACCAAACGGTGCATATGTGAAATATTCTGATTTTCCTGATAACTTCTTGTTGTTTGGAACTTTCTTTTGTCCAGGTCAAAGTTATTCAACTGGAATCTGTTGCAACAAAGCGTACAGGAAAGAGAGACACATGAACACACACCCATGCACAGAAGTTGATGTTAAGTATGGTACATACAACGCTAATACCTCACCCAGGTTAGCCTACGTCCCTTCTGCGTGTCAGTGATGGCAAAAAAGAAAGGGAAACCTTCAGGCAGAACATACATCATGCCGGCCTGGGCGTGTCAGAAACAACACGACACACGCTCAGTAAAGGGCACATGCGGGACACACAACGTCAGCCCTCCACCAAATACGTACAACAGTCAGGGTTCTAGCAAGGATCTTAATTTACTTAATTTTAGCATAATGGTAATGGCAAGACAGCGAACTGATCAAACAGAGTCTTTGTAGTCTGGTATCCAGCAGTATTATAGCTCCCTGTCTCTTCTGTCTGTATTTGCGGAGAGGACAGAAGAGACTCAGGAGTTATAATACGACTGGATACCAGGCAAGAGTCCTGGCCCTTCCATGGTAAGGAGATTTTGAAAATGAAGGGTGAAAAGTTTGTATCTTAAGGGTACCCATGAGGAAACTATCTTCTTTGAACACCACATGTAATTAGAAGGATTTTTTGGTCAGTTTGGAGGTTGATATATTCAATCGGATATTGCTCCAGAAGTAAATTCTTAGAATTGGAATATATGCAAATTACGTCATGTTGGTCCATACACATGCTAGAACCCTGATGTCAGCCCTCCACAGAATACATACAACAATACCAGCCATGAACCTAATTTTGTGGATGACATCTGTATTGATTTTGTAATAGTTTTGGATCTGTACTACCAGTAGTTGAAAAATGTCACATCATGAAAATAGTTCAGAATTTCTTACATTTTTCCACACATAGGAAATAGCATGCTGCAATGATTGCTTCCTTGTATCAACTAAGTATTGTATCATCTTGTATTGTAGCACAAAATTCAAAAAGAAAAATGCTAATACCAATATTGAGGTAAAAACAGTCCGTATACATTTTAAGTTTCATTGCTACAATGTAAATGCCTGATCACATATTACATAAAAAATTCATGTGTATGATTTACTATAAAACAGTTGCCAGAGAGGATGTCATCCATAAAACCAGGTTGATCATGCAAGCCTCATCCAGACAGTTGCAATACTGTTTACGTTTTGCATTTGTTCAACCTTTATCATATCATGTAAATCTCATATCCAAATCAAAAGATGTTAATGCCAAATTTGACAAAGAAAATATCTTATTTGTTAGCACACTAGTTGGTCTGTGTTATAAAAAAATATTGCACATATGACAAAAATCAATGCTGTTTGATTAGTTTTTCATGCCTTTTAAGAGATGATAGCAACTTTTTTCACTCATGCAAGTAAAATGTTGGTATTGGTCCATAAACATATTTCAAGCATGTCTGAAACATTGACGTACAAAAGGCTAAAAAGAAATTGAAAATATAAATTAGAGCATTCAGGCCATGCTGAAACTGAGTGGTAAAACATGAATGTTATTTTTATTATTAAAAAAGCATCTTTAACGTACCCCGACGGCATTGGCCTGGAAGAAAACGGCGGAAACAAAAGAATTAGTCTAAGATCTCAAGTAAACTGCAAAAAGTCTTCAGCTTTCTTCATCCTTGTCAAAATCCATTTTGAAATCAATGCATTAAATCTGGAGCAATTTTCTGCCAAAATCACAAAATCAAATCCCTTTGGGATAAATTGAACGTTGCTCTGTTAGGATGGGACTTGGTAACATTTGATAAAACAATGCAGTGTTTCTCACAACATCTCTTTCTTAAACATTTGGTTTGAAGAAGAGGAAGGGAGAAACAATAACATTGTTTTATCTAAGCATTTCCAAAACATACACTCATACAAAGACACACTCATGCAGCACAGTTATACATGGAATACAGAGCAGTTCATTGCACAGAAATGGCAAACATGAATGAATCCTAAACTACAAATCTGACATATATCAGGACAAACTAATCTCCACATACCATTAAACTGTTAAGTGGTAAAAATAGTTCAAAACATGTTCAGAATTAACAATTTCACTTAAAGAGTTGCACTTTTGGGGACAGGGAAGGAAGGATGTTGGGAATGTGTGGAAAGTATTGGTACAAAACATTACATCAGTGTAACAATAGTACCCACATTTGATTTTTCCTTATCCGTTGTATATATTGAACTTCAAAAAGGTGAGGTTAAAAAATTGACCAATTATTTGTAAATTATGATAATTTTAATGTAAATTGCAGATTGATCTTGATGGTGCAAAAAGACAGGTGAAGATGAGGGCAGTAAAAGTAGCACTAGTAGCAGTATCAAACAAAGGGTACAAAATCAAGATGTGTTACAGCAAAATATACAAAAGAAAATCTCTGCCCCTGTGGTGTTGTCAAAAAGTAAAGAAACAAGCCTTATGGGGGGTGAACAATGAACTTTTTCATCTATGTTTCATTCAACTTTTTTGTACGTCCCCTTCCCAATACTTCCTCCTCCATCCCTAACATTTCCCTCCCTGTTTGACAAAGAAAATTGAGAAAAAAGAACCTGTAGAAAGAACCACATGCAGAAACAGAAGTGACTGCTACCTACACGTAAGTAAAATTAGGCCCGTACATGTAACCCATAGTTGTGGTCTGCAACAAAATCCCACACCAACAGAAACCACGCAGTGGAGAAATAAGGAAAAAAGAAAAAAAAGAAGAAACTCAGCACGAGACAGTATATAATAAACCAGCACCAAGAAAATCCTCAAACCCAGCAGAAGTCAACATTTATGCAAACTGCATTAACTAAGCTTTTGAAACTTAAAAATAAACTATCTTTGTATTTATGTAAGCATAACAAAATAAGGAAGCAAACTACCATAATCTAGAATCATAAAAATGTGAAATTCAATTTAGAACGGATAAAAATGTGTGATGGTCAGTGAAAATTTTGGATACTGGGCAAGAAAATGAATTGGAAACAAAACAACTAACTCCTTATTCAAAGATTAGCAAACAAAATCCGTAGTAAAAGTGGGCATCATGGACTTACATGTATTTGCTGTTCTAAAGGAATAAGCCAAACAAACTTTTAAGTAGGAGAGGGTATAATATAATGTACAGTTTCTACAACCCAATGGTCTTCGTAAACATACATAGTGATGTACATTTACAAGACTGTTTTTAATTATCTATCCTCATATATCTGACTTTAAGACTTTAACAGAAAAAGAACATTGCTTCATGTGAATTTGCAAACATGGACATGATGTTATGAGGAACAGTTGATTATCTAAGAAGTCATCCATTTCATAACTTCGTTCTCAAGGTGAATTAATAAGTGTGCTTACCTTAAGGTTTGAGACAGTGCTCCCCACCTTCTCTTCAAACGACTTGAATGACTGAGAGTTCCTTGAAAAGGGAAAGTAACATTAAAGAATAAAAGAGTTTACAATTTTCAATAGATTTAAATGTAGGGATGACCACTGCACTTAAAAATGCTAATTCTAATCCTACAATTCTAATGTTAATTCTGATACGCAGTTTCAATTTCTTATCAATTTTTCATATAAAAACTTCAGACTTTTTGGTCTTGATGATAACCCTTACAGTTGCCATTAAAACCATGCCCTGTCACGTATTTTATGGGACCTTTTTGGACAGTCATACATTGTACAGCATGCGTATCAAGCTAGTTGCTGATTTTACTTAGAATGAATAGTATGAATAGAAACATGTACAATCTAAATAATCTAGAGAGTATTTACTTGACTTCTCCCAGCTTGCGTGACACAGACTGCCAGGCGGCGACAGAGGCCTGGGCCGTCTTCTGGCCGGCAACAGACAGGGTCTCTGATGTCTTCTTGTACCTGTGACAGCGGAGAAGATTATACTGTTCAGTTGAAAATTTAAAAAAATAAAAAACGTTGAAATCATTCCTTGCTACACATGACAATAGATATGACTACAAAATATAGATAAGACAATGCAAGTCAACGTCAAGTAACAATTTCAAATGTGCCATGTTATATGTTTAGAATAGATTCCTAACTCCTTGCTGCATCTATCTACATGAATACTGGACATAACACAACACCACAACACCACACCACAGCACTCACACAGACACCACAGTGCACCACACCCAGGGCTCTAGCCAGCGTCCGTTTTAAAACCAATCCGTCAACCTTGACGGACAAAAATCCTTGGTGGAAGCTACAGGCCGCTTGGGGATGCCGTCCACGGCTGTAAAAGCCACACACTGTTTGTTTTGCTATTGTTATGATTGTTGACAACGTGTGTCAGCGTCCTTTTGCATATGATAATCTCATTAAAACCTGTTTTTCAAGGTCTCAATGGCAACATTAACTACTTTGTAGTGTCATAGGGAAAATGAATTTTTGCTGTTTTCACGACGATTGAAATTGGCTGACGGAAAAAAATTTTGAGCTGGCTAGAGCCCTAACCACACCACACCATACTTTCCCCACCAACAGTTTTGCAGGACAGATATCGTGAGGGTTAGCACTGTTCAATAAAGAGTTTTCCAAACCATTTCCGGTTAAAGTAGCATGCTAAAATTGCACATGATGGTCTAAACATATTTCTACACATGTAAGTTATTTACTTCAGGTTAATCCATACACCCAGGCAATAGTTTGGTATTTCAGGTCTCCTCTGTTTTACCAAGAAACTTTTTAGCAAGGAAAGGATCCAGTTTTAGCTCACGGAGGAGCTAGTCTTCCACTGGTTATAACAGAGATGACAGACACTATGTACAGGTTCATTGTACTCGGAAATTCCCCTAGCTCTTTTTCGACAAGCACAAAGAACAAGCAAGGTTGCACAGGCAAGAGCAAGATTGTATAGACTACAATAATACTATGGATGACATGAAAATCAATCTACTAGTATCATAACGTGTGCAATTTTAGCCTCCTGCATTGAATGGAAGTGGATTGTGGGAAAACTTTTTTGAGCAGCACTTGTAAAACTCTGACTCATTGACAGTATTATTATTAGGTTGCCTTATTTGTAGCACAGCATATGAAGGGAGGGCTTCTAGCTTTGGTGGCATGCATGACATGGAGTACAGGAAAATAATGAGCAAAAGAAAATGAATTGCATGATTCCAGACGTTTCTAAATTTCTCTGCTCTACCGGTGCAATGGCTGAGTGGGTAGAGTGTTTGCCTTGCATTCGGTGGGTCATGAGTTCTTTCCCCGGCTGAGTCATACCAAAGACATTAAGAAATGATACATGCTGCTTTCTCTGGTTAGCACTCAGCACTAATGAGGAAGGATATGGGAGGCACTACCAGTAGACTGAACTGAGGCCTGTTGTAGTGGCTTGCACAAATGTGTGGCCCAAGGGCTACAGAAATGGAGATGAGTGCCACCCCTAAGCATATGTTACAGATGCATGGGCAACTTTTTTTAAACATTGTGTTTGATTTAGAATAATAGGAGTTCCACCTTTTCTCCTTTCAAGAGAAATTCAGAAACGTCAGTCTGGACACCAACTAAAGCATATGCATGGATGAAATGGTTAGTACTGAAACGAAAAAAAAAAACAGAAAGGAAAAGTTTTGGGACATAAAGACTTTGACAGGGATGTCCGCCACTCACGTTTCCGAGGTTTTCACCTTCTCGATATTTTCTTTGCTTTTCTGATAGCTGAAGGTTGGAGGAAAAAACGTTCAGACATGTGAAAAGACAAGAAAGAAATAAGAGGAACCATCCCGGGTTGCAAACTTGGAATCTGATCTGAAAGAAATATAAGGCGAATCTGGCTGAGATGCCAGGGTCATTGAGGTTAAAGGTTAGCAAGAGAGGTGAAAGGGCAAGGGTTAAACAGGTCATGCCATGCAGGGTCAACTACTATAAAACTGTTATTAATCCACTATTTTCAAAAGGACATGATTTTGGGATAGAAGGGAAAGAAAAGTTATTGTGATGTTGAAGACAATACAATCGGTACAGAAGTAATGTATTGGAAGTGGAAACATATATTAACTGTTTTCAAAGAATCAAGTTTGAAAACGCCTGACTGACAATTTATGAAACTATTTGCAGTTTGAATTGATGGGTGTGTTAACCAGGCAACAGACATGTTTGGGGTAAAAGTAAAAGAAAACACAAAGACCAAAATAAATGGTGGTTGGGGCTGGGGTTCCAGTGAGCTTGTTGAGGGGCTAGAATCTGTTCACTAACCTTTGGTTAGTCATAATATTTTACCAAAGTTTGGTAGTCCTATGATTGTACTAGATGACAGGCTCTTAATTGCAGAAGATAGCTAGTGCAGGAAAATTGTTGGTCGGACAGGTATGGGACCACTCATCCACCTCTATCAGTCAAACTGTTCACACATTCCCAAAACTTCTGAACACTACAAAATGTACCTGGGACCTAAAAATGGGTAAAAAAACACTCATGTAGTCTCCATGCATACGAAAAATTTCAAATACATGTCGACATGTAGTGGAAAATGTCATGCAACCCTTAAAAGATGAATGTAAAAACTTCCTTAAAAAATGCAACAAGAGTTTGAAATTTGTATGATGAAATAAAATGACACTGCAATCGTGGTGCAAAATTGAGAGTAAAATGTGCAAATTTTAATGTTTTTATGAAGTGACTTTCCAGATACCGACTGTAGAGAAGATTTTGCTAATGCTATATTATACTAGTAATAATCATTAGTTAAATTTCTATTTGGAGCAAGTTTTACAGTAAAATTGAAGTTTAAAATGTTTCCTTCATCTTTTGACTGACAGATTTTCCCACACTACATTATCATCTACAAGGTTCTTCTTTTTGGAAAATACGACTGTAGAATGTTTCTTTGATTTCTTAGCTCTTAAGGCAAGACTCTGTGCACTCACGTTTCGGAGGTCTCCATTTTTTCTTTCCATTCCACCAATTTGTCATTGGTTTTCTGAAAACTACACAAAGGAACAGAAATGGGGAGGGGGGTGCAGAACGGGTGTGAAAATATGATAAAAATCATATGGAAAAACAAATGAAATATCCTTGCCCCACTTCTCATGCATTATAGCTGTGATGCTGTAACCATGCATGCCAGCGTTAGGCCACACCATTTCAATTCGTTGGTCCTGATATCTGAAAAGAATTATCAAGCAAAGCTCTAAGACAGGGGTCTAGCCAGCGTCCGTTTTTCCGTTAATTGACGGAAATGTGCTGCGTCTGACGGAAAAATCTTAAAACCAATCCGTCAACCTTGACGGACAAAAATCCTTGGTGGAAGCTGCAGGCGGCTTGGGGACGCCGTCCACAGCCGTAAAAGCCACACACTTGTTTGTTTTGCTATTGTTATGATTGTTGACAATGTGTGTCGGCACCCTTTCGCATACGATAATATCATTAAAACCCGTTTTTCAAGGTCTCAGTTCAGTCCTTCTAATTAATTTTCGCGGTTTTCGCGACGATTGTAATTGGCTGACGGAAAAAAATTTCGAGCTGGCTAAAGCCCTGCTCTAAGATCAACATTTTACTAGAAAGGCAACAGTTTTTTAGAAAATGCAGAATATTTCCCTACCAGTACTAAAAGAAGTATGAAATGGTTAGGTGGTAAATATCATGATAGCACATAAAAAGTTTCTTTCAACTTGCCTTTTGTCAAGGTAAGTATCTCCAATATGAAGTCCCTACCATCTGCCACCAAAGAAATATGAATATTCTGCATTGCTCATACATTTTATTAGAGTCTGAACCTGAAGCTTGGTATATACTCTTTCAGAGAGTGAATCTAGTGAGTTAAACAGTTACACAACAGTACCAGTGGACTGGCCCATACTGTTATTTATTTTTTTAATAGTGTTTACAAAACTGGTCTAAGGGCTATAGAGATGGAGATGGGCCCTATATGCCGAAAGGTGTATTATGGAAAAGATTTTGTGAAAAATTTCTTTTGTCCAAGCCTCTTGCTTGTCGTGTAATGACTTCTGTGAACCAAGACAATAAAACGGTGTGGCCTAGCTGCACATGATTTTGCAGTGAAGTGTGAAAAGGAGAGATACATGCATGCAAGACTTCCACATACATTATGGACAAATGAGAGGTAAGAATGCATGCAAAAGCATCAATATATACATACAAATGTACTCATACACATACTCAAACACATTTCAATTCAACATGAAAATATTTAGAATATTCAAGTTGTATACTGACTTTAATCGATAATGTCTGTTAAAAGTGAAATAAATAATTTCATACTGTACAATTGTATTGCAGTCAGGAATCCATTAATTACAACCTAGGTATTGCAAATCTAATCTAAAATATTATAGTTGTAATATCAAAGAGTAATGCAATAAAACCTACCTTTTTAAAGTTATGATACATTTATATATTGTTTATCTTCACATACCTACCTATATGTAGATTGTGCTTGTTATCAAGTTAATTGCATACAAATGTATAAATCAATACATCAATTAAAACTGGACATTGGTTTTGAAGGCTTAAAGAGTGTTAAGAGTTCCATATTGAGTAGAAATGATCATTTTTGGCAACTCCCCTGGTGTAAAGCCTTTCCTTATAACACTGCTACAGTAATCCCAGAAGAGAGGTCATGACTGTGGCTACTTTCTAATCTCCAAGCAGATCCTACGGTAGCATAAGATAGTACCAGAAGATGCCCGAGGAGTGAAGCCGGCCTAGGAGTGTGTTTGGTTCCCAGTGGCTAATGACTCCCTCTGCCAGCTGTACTCATTAGCCAGCTTTGATACGATCTTAAGCTAAGGGCACAACCCACTGTACGTGCCATTTGTCCGTACGTTTTTTGGGAGGCCATGTCCGCCAAGTATTTCTGAAAACGTTCTGGCTATACAGGGCAGGCGCGTCGCCCGTACTGGCATCTACAGCCCGATGGCACACAAAGTTTAGCCTGCACGTAAAGTTCTACGGCGTGTCTGCTTGCTCCAAAATCCGTCAGATTCCCTACGAGTTCGTACGGAGGCGGTACTTACCACTAACGGATCCCAAAAGATTGCCCACGTTTTGGCACGTAGACAGCACGTATGTGCACGTACGGCGGGTTGTGCCCTTAGCTTTATGCCACTGGTAAATCTGCCAGGAGATTAACTACTTACGCCTGGGAAGACTGGACGTTCTGCCAAGTCTTGGAGGCTCCGTCCTTGAACTCCCGCAGAGGTGTGATGCCAAGACGTCGCTTCAGGTCCGCGGCGGCCTTCTCCTTCGAGGCCAACACCTGCCGCAGGGTCTTAATCTCTTCTTCAGTCTGGGGGAGGAAATTCCAAGATGGTAAATGATTAAGATTTATGGTTTATTCAAACAACAATTCATATATACATGACCCAGATAGCAGCCCTAAGGCTGAATTGATAGGTACGTGCACATTACAATTGAAATAAAATCTGTTAAAAATATTTACAGCATGTCATCATTAAAACAAGAATTTTAGTTATTTTTACTGAATAACACCATTAAGCAATTAAATAAACTATTCACACAGAGTCATTGTTTAGCAAGGAAACCATATAGTTAATCGGACTTCTCTTGAAACGAGTAGTATTCGCTTTCAGAGTCTGGAGCCTGTTACTAGACCGAGTCACTCTACCTGAGATCTGCCCACGGCATGGTGGGAGCCAGTTTCTGTAGATTGGGGATTTCCAGAGGGAGCTGGCATACGTTCTGCACAGTTCTTCTCGTCTCTGAGACAGAGGTGTATTTGGTACTGAGACATTTGGTATCCGAGACGGGGGCCGATATCGACTGTCAAGCACCTTTGACCCTTTACTGACGTCACACTTCCGTTCCGGAAGTGCGACTTAGGTTTTGGGTCATTACAACTTGAGAAGGATCAGAGGACTGATCGAAAGCTTGTTGGTAAGCGCTTTATTTTGTGTACGGATATAAAGTCTTAAAAATTGTATCAATAGATTAAGATTTGGATTAACATTAAGTCCTTCCCATTTTCTTCAGTCAGTGTGTGAGAGGAAATTCCAAGGAAATATGATGAAAGATTAAGTTTTTGGATTAACATACTTTTAAGTACCTCTCCTCTGTGAAAAATGAGTCATCATAAAAATCCATGTGATAACATTTTTGCAATTTATGTTGGGGCAAACCTTTGGCTCATCAAGCAAAAAAAAGGCATCACCGTTGCTTTGAACAAATCCAAAAAAAGGTCTCACAGGCAGACCAACTACCCCATGCACAAATATAAAACAGCCTACAGGCTTTTCCGTAAATTGAAAAAAAAAAAACTCTATACTCAGCGGCCACCAAGCAATAGGGCGCAAAAGTTAAGGAGACAACCACACACTTCTTAGCCTGGGTACCATCCGGAAAGTAGTTCGCTTCGGCATTCATATACTATATACACTCGCTTCTAGCTCTGACATTCATGATACACTATATACAGTCGCTTCTCTGAGTTTCGGTCTGGGAACGCGGACCATCTTAACGTCTGGAATCGTCCAAATTTTGGACGCAAGCACTGATTGGTCCCTACATGTATGAGCGAGTTATAAAATGGATTCAAGCTCTCTTTCGAACCAGTGTTCCAACACCGGACAAACCCTCCGTCCGCTTGTGGGCCTGTTGTCATAGAACGAGTGCTCTAGAAGTTAGTAGAACCCATTCCTTGATTTGCTCATAAACTGACGTTAGCACCAAACGGTTTGAATGTGCATGTCTCCAGACGGATAGCAGAAGCGAACATAGGAGCAAACTGCTATCCGGATGGTACACAGGCTACACACTTCTGGCATACATGTACAATGTATTACCCTCCCCTAGCCCCAACCCTGGTTAGACTTGAACTCCGACATGCAACATAAACCATCATCATGGGAACCAACTAGCCAAAAGAGTGCCCTTGATACAGACATCATCATGACCTCTGACCTTCTGCAGCTCTGCTCTGATCTGTTCCTTCTCCTGTTCATCCTGCAGGTCCGTCGGGTCCTGGTAGAGGGGGTCGCCGTCCTGCGTGGGGTCAGGGGTCGAGTAGGCGCTGTCCCTGTTGTCATAGGTGTGCTCATCTGGAAACAACAAACATGGTTCATCAATTATCATGCTTCTACTCCAATAAAAATATGGGTAGGCCTAGGGAGACATGGCCTGCATTAGCTTGCAAATGATTTGTCTTATGATAGATAATAACAGCATTTTGACAAGCATGTATGACTATTTTTTGACTGCTTTACCATTTCCTGTCAACACAGAGAACTAATTCTTTTAGTATTTTTTTCTTATGAGTTGAATGCTAGCTACTGGGCCTAAACACCCAACCTTGAATCTCGGGGCATGGTC
>NC_049995.1:2326904-2352366 GCF_000003815.2 Branchiostoma floridae | reverse complement strand
CACCAATTGTATAAGCTGAAAGCTGGATTCCTACCTCTGCTAAAAATTAACCCAATTGAGAACTTGACACAAATATTGTATAGAAGTTAAAATCAGCTGGGACATCTTTGCTCAGTAACAATTGATCTTTGCTAGGTAAGACTTACTGTTCTTTGTTGCCTAAGAGATTGTAGGTTAACATACTAGTAATCTGTACCTACAATTTGGTACCATTATTTGCAAGGACGTCAGATTACCATCTTCGAAAATTGCCTTTATTTTGTGGGGCCAACATTGAGGGATTGTAACAAGCTGTACAAATTGAAAACAAGTTGCAAGAGAAAAATGAGTGGACTTCACAAGCCTACAAAACTACAGGTTCTTAAATTAAAGTTTTACCTGAGTGTGTCTTATGACTTGATCTACCATCGGTCATTGAACGAACAAAAATATGGGAACATAAAACCATGATTTTGAAAGAAGTTGAAAATAAACTTTGGAACTCAAAAGTGTCCCACTACCTGAATCACCTTGGCGACATCTGTACCATTATATAACAAATGTTTACATAGCTATAGCAGACTGCCCCCCCTCCCCCAAGAAGACAACTCCATTCTCTACCTCACCTTGTAATTTCTGACTGTAACCCTGCAATTTCTGACCATCCCCACCCAAGTGTGGATCGTCACTTTGCGATTCTGGATGGTCCGGCATTAGGAATAAATAATTTTCATAAAGACCCTTTGTGCTAAAATCAAACGGGGATGCGTATTCGTCTTCCGGTGTGGAGTGTCCAGACGTAGACGCAACTTTTGTTGCATGATCCTCCTCTCGTAGATCGGAAATCCTTCTGGTAAAAAACTTTTTCTCCTGGCTTGGCGGCGTCTTAGCCGGAGACTTCTTAGTCCGACTTGGACTCTGCTCTTTCAACAAGAGTTCTGCATGATCAAAGTCTAGCGAAGCACCTGAAATTTCCAACGTTTCTATATGAAAGGAGTCCTCCTCAAAACCTTCCATTGGGTAGTAAACTCCGCAAAAACATCAGTTTACAAGTAGCAGATGTTGGACGTTGAAGTGCGATTTTGCTGCGGGCATGTTCACGGATACAGCTGATTCTTTTCACAAGTGCCGGCCGATACAATGACGTGTTGTGTGCACATGTCAATGGACTCATTCTACACCAGAAGGCGCCATTTTTACGGGGGGATTGAGTCCTAAAAACTTAAAAACTTCAAGATTTTTGAATGAAAATAAGTTGAAAATGTCTTTTTATCTTACAAAAATAGACAGCAAACTCTTAAATTAAAATTAAAGTTGAAGACTTGTAGAAGTTGTACAAAGAAAATTTATATGAGTCATGTGAAAAAATTCCCATCCTTTTTCACATCCCCGCCTTTTGTAATCCAGGTGTCCTATTGTTAACAATCAGGTGTCAAAAACATGTGACTCCAGTCATTGGCTCAAAGTGCAGACTAACATCCGTCTTAGAGCATTACGTCATCGTTTCTATTCTGCAGGTGAATAACAAGTGATAACTTGACCTAGTGACCTTGTAGACTGTTACTGTACTAGACACTTAAACATTGTGAGTGTTAAAGGCAATTAGATAGGCCCTACTTTATAGGGAGTTTTCTCGGGTTTCTAGTGTATACATTGTATGTAAATTTTCTAGTAGTGTTATCTGAGAAACAAATAATGCAAATCGTGTGCATAGTAGTTTCAGCAGTTTTCCCAGTGAGCTCTCATCGCAAACACATCATATGGTGAAAATAATTATGCTGTCTTCCATTTTATTGCCTAGGTATATGTATTTCTAACTGGTTACCGTTATGCACTGGAATACCTTTCCATCGACTTACAGTACCTACATTGTACTTTTGACTATATTTGAACAATAATGTTATTTTACTAATAAAAAATCTTGATTCTCTAGATAGAAAGAATAATATTCCGCGTTTAAAAAACACCTAAAACGACCAGGTAAAAAGGCATGCCAAGCTAAGGCATACCATGACATTTATCTATTATATTTTACGATTTACCATTACAGCTACATTGTATAAGAGACATACAGCCATGCCTGCCCAACTTGCCAAAGGCTATTATAATTAGTACAGTAAAAACCCTCCAAAGATGACCAGTAAAATCTGATGGTCATCATAGCCAGGTGTCAAAGGTAAAAATTCCAGGGGACCACAGATAACATAAGCTATACGGGGTCCTTAGGTAGAGTTGGCTTGGACACTTGTACATTGTATGATATTGTGTGGTTACAAGGGCTTGGGGACCCTAACAATACACCCTTTTTTTTACACCTAACACTTAAATCTTACCCCACCTGTGATACCAGAGGGGCATTAAATTGCCCTTGGGCCATGTCCAGGTCTAGACTGTTACACAAACACTGGGACACTAAACAAACATTGCACCAAGTCCGGTCTGGCCTTTGGAAGGGACCATGAAGAAGGCAACATGTCAGCATGTTCAAACTACAAGTCTTACACGTCTAACTCAAATGTCAGAGATTCCAATAATTATAACACACCAACCAACCAAAGCTAGTCAAACCAGTCACACTTACAATAGGTGTGAAAAACAAACTTTACAATGGCCATAAATGGTTGGTCCCTTGCCATCGGTCAGTCACCCTTTTAGTGAATTTGAGTCCTTGTTTGTCTAAGGTCTTGTATCAAGACATGACCTCTTTTCTCAAGAAATGCTTCTCCTTTTCTTAGCTCAGCTAGCATTGGTACATGTAGCGAGTACTAAGGTTGTTTTGGAAACCAAAACCCTGTTACGGTGCTACCACTGCATTTAATTGAGCGCACACAATGCCAGCTAAATCATAAGGTTTCCAAGAAAGTAATATACTCAGATCAAATTAAAGGAGTGGACAAAAAAAATAATATCCAACATCTTTTGTTTGGAAAACAATATCTATTCTTCCAGAAATATTTCTAAGTCAATGATCAGTCCCAATAACGCAAGCCAACCATAAATAATAATCAGCATCATTTTGGGCTATTTCTGTAAATCGTAAAATGTTTGCATTGGTTTGAAAAAAAGTAACTGTTTGCAGTTTTTGTGGTGGTCTCTCATCACACTGTCAGTTGTTTCAAAGTTACGAAGATCAAAACAACACGAATGCTTGCTACTTTTCGAATGTTCCTCCAAACTTTAACAATTTACAGTACACTGACTGTACATGCACATACCAAATCAACAGTAGAGACATTAACTCTGTGTACTTTCCTACATGGATCTTTTTTTCATACACAACTGCAATTAGCAAGCTGTAACGGTATTCATCGGACTTGAATATCAATCATTTGCATGCAAATATCTCTCCAAGTCAACATGGGAAATAAATGCTGTATTATCTTGAATCCGTTATGAAGCCTGCTTTGAAATAATCCTGCAAAATTCTGCATGTCTCTATCATTTACTGCCACGAATGAATGGAAGATTGTCATTTGGAAAGGTTCACCATTGGGAGTGTCTGTGCGTAGTTGGTAAGATAAATCATCCACCCAAACCACATGTGCACTTTGTGAAATTGCTAAATGCGCAGTAGACATTGCTGCCAATAAATATTGTAGATCGTTGTAAGTTTGCGGAGACTTAATTTTGTCTTAGGAGGGGAGAGCAGGCATTTGCGATGTTTTAAGTTTGAAATTACTTATTACACTAGTTATGCAATGGATGACGTAACATATGTTTACAATGTGACAGGTTCACAATAACCTCTCTCTAACCATGAAATTAAACCAGGGTGAATATTTCCTGATCTACAGTGTTCAAAGCCATGGCTGTGTCATCTGAGGTATCGAGTAATACTCCTAAGAGTTGAATCATCGATAAAAAGCTATAAAATTACATGCTAGAAACAAACCTAGCCAAGAGCAACTTGGCTTAGAAATGACATTTGCATTTACAAATTTTTGAAGACACAATACAGACAGTTCTATTGAGTACTGGTCAAAAATCTAAGGCTATCATACAAAATCAACCAATACCTGAAAATTCCCAAACAACACACTGAACATTCATGTTCAATTCTAAGTCACAAGTCCAAAGGCAACACTCACAACATATTACAATCAACGATTGCACAAAATTTAAATGTCACTAATGATCTAATCTATTGCACTCTACAGAGAATATACCAGTACTGTACAAGTAGATGAAAACTGCCTACTTGCAACAGAATAGATGTGGTCTTGTTCCATGCCTTCTTCCTCCATATTGCTTAGTACGTTACGTAGCTTTCCAATCCTTTCCAATCTACTGAATCACGAGGTCAATTTCTCTCCCACTCAACAGTAACGTGCTGACATTGCCAGTACTAAGGACAGTACAAACAGTTTTCCACAGGAGTTTGTCAATAAGATATTTGACGTGTGACACATCAGCAGGTAAGTGTGACTCAGGTAGTGGGTCCAGTTAAAGGGTAACTTATTCACAGGTGACCTCATTTACCTGCCTGACTGATAGACAAACAGGTCAAAGGGTGATGACCTAAAGTAACCTTCTGTGTGTTAAGAGAATAGGGAGACCAGCATCACAAAGGTCTTTTGTTTTTGCATTGTTTTCTTGTTGTTCTTTTTTAACGAAACTTTGAAAATAACTTGACTGAAATGCAAAATGTGAGAGGACAATTCAAAAGGTTTGTACATTTTGAAATGAACAAGAGTCGGCCACAAAACGTCTTGGTTCTCATATTTGATCTGATTTTTTTCCTGATTTGACAACACAACTATAAGTTATAACGATAAAAATACCATGTACCAGGATATGGATCAATCTTCAATGCTTACATATTTTGGCACCAACAGTCAAAGAAAGTCTTTGTCTACCGAAATGTTATCTCTTCCTTTCATCCATGCATCTAAAGGTAGTTCTGTAGATAATGCTGTAGTGTTAAAGCAGTACTCCGCAAGGATGCCTGTTTCTTTTCTATATATTCTTTTGAAAGTAAAATTAAACCCTTTGGTTTGTTTGTTTTGCATAACCAATAATAATAAAACAGCCTGTAAACTGCCCGGCAGAACCCCTTTTTTCCAATTGGCACTTAAGGCCACACCAATTTAATTTCTTGGTTCACGGATTTTTTCATAAAAAATATGGAGCGAGAGGGCGAAATAAAAATAAAAATTGTAAAATGGTTCAGGGAAAGGTAACGGCTAATCCCAAACATAAAGAAAAAAAGTTTTCAGCTTGAAAAAAGTACAAAAACACTATTATTGTACAGTAACAGCACCTGTACCCACACTTTAAGGAGCTTATAAAGGCCAATTTGCTACACCAGAAAGTTGGTGAATGGTTTCATTAATGGTGAAAATTTGCTGAGTGGTAATTTTTATTTTTATTTTTTTTTCCAAAAAATAGGAGCGAGCGAATCCGTGAACCAAGAAATTAGCTTGGTGTGGCCTAAGAGTTAGTGAACAACCCTTTAGTCGGTACATGTATGTTGGTGGGTGACAAATTACGTTTCATTTGTAAGCCTGCTGGGTTCTGGTCTACACACTGCACCCGAAGTAGTCCCATGCAAGAATCTACAAGAAAATCAATAAAATTACCAGAGCTTTTCAAACAAGTCTGGCTATAGTCACGGCAACCCAGAAATTCACATTACCCCTACTCAAAAGGGGTAATTTCACAGGAAATACAAGTACATGTACATTCATCTGGAATTCGACAACCCTTTACAATGATGGTATTGGCATTCCTCACCCATTGTTGAAAAATTTCCCCAACCACCAATGGTCCTATGATATTCAATCAAGAAAACTGCCCAAAATTGAGCTCTAAAGCTAACTATTTAATGTAAAGGTATTCCAGAGTGACCTACAATGTCATAAATTAAGGTTGCCTTGGGTTCTCCTATAATACTACCTGTCATTTTTGCATGGAAATGTAGATAAACCTTGGCAAACATCCTCGCAATTTCCTCTTTAAATTCATTTCTTAATTGCAAAGCTTGGAATCGAATGGTTCAAATACCAGGGTTCTAGCTAGCGCAAAGTTGCGTAGCGGCCCGCTACGTTAAAATTTTGGACCGCTACGCTTATTTTGTGGCCGCTACGCTTATTTTCAATACAAAGTAGCGGCATTTTGACTGTATTTATTTGTGCAATAATTGTAATGCCAGATCAAATGTGAAAAACGTTGTTTTCGGAGGGAATCACAATGAGCAAAACACAAAATCACATGCGGGCGCTGCCTGACGTGACTTGTGGCGTCCCCCAGTGCGCATGGAGGCGGGTCTTCATGTTGCCCTCCCATGTGGCGGAGTGGCAAGCCCAGACAGAGTGTTGGCTTTCTTCGATGCCATATTTGGGCTAGGCTGGCTTATTACAACTTGCCGAGGGAGTGTCCAAGTATAACAAATTTTTTCATGGAACTGGTACAAATACAACTACAAAATTTAATATGTTTCCTCCCCATTCTCAACAATTTTTTCCTCGTAATTTGCGTGCCTGCTTCCACTAAACTCCATTAATAACATTTTTACGGAGGCGAAAAAAAATAATACTCAGACACTTGGCACACCCCGATCTGGCAGTGCTGTGCTGTTGGAGGGGGTTTGGGAGGCTGTTGAAAGTTCGTGACAATAGCAGATATTTTTGGTCATTTTATCAAAGTAGAAAGTCAAACTAAACTAACAATATATAATGTGAAATATTTTTTAGAAAGTTGGAGCACTGTTGCCATCAGTTATATGCTTTGTGGGCATTTGTTATTATCATTTAATCATCATCTATTGTCAGTTCCGCCCGATGTTTTGGAAAATCCACAAGCCGTCAGCCCTCCCCATAAGTAACAACCTGACTGGACAACGCCCCCAAAAGGGGGGAGTTAAGTTTTTCAGCCTTTGTGGAAAGTTTTGCCGCCAGCAGGCCGGGGTGCCGGAGTGTCTGGTGGGCGGAGCCTTGAGTATGGAAACCGTGGGAATGTTTCCCTGCCTCATACTAGATGAATACATTAACCCATATTTGGTGTGTATCAGTTTCAACTGGAGTCACAATTTACACAGGTCTCAAAAGAACGTGCTTTCTTTCTATCTTCCTGTATTTGCCTGCAGAGGAATCAGCAATACGATATGACATGTAGGGGGAGGTGTAAAATGTAAAGTGTGTTCTGTGTTCTTTCTCTAACTAAATTTCTAGAATTAATTAACAAGAGATGCAGAGAGGCTTAGGTGCTGATTTCATGTAATCAACTACGTGTAACTCACAGCAAATTGTGAATAGATTACATATATACAGGTCAGGTCAAATGTATTACTCTATATGATATTTTTCAAGGCCCAATCTAACATTATAAGATTATGGCAGTGTGATGTAGCCATTCTTTTTTAACTATTGGAAACATTGTTCCCACTGCCATGAAATTGAATACTGTATTTTGAATATTGCTCGGAAATGGAAGAAAGAACATTGACTGATTGAGAAAGTCTAAGCAAATATTGAAATGTATGTAGAAATGATAACAGAATTTTGAAATTAATTCTTAACTTTGTTTGACTCTCTAGTAACTTTTAGTAAAATGATGTTACTTACCTGTTTCTAGGTTTTCCTGTTAATCTTTTTGTTTCTGTGTCTGAGTTAAGATATCTTGTGACAAGGTCCTTTGTAAGGTTAACACAGTGACATGATGCAAAGTATAAGAATTACCCATCAAGAATACATAGTGAGAAAACAACAATTTTCCTTTCATAGGTCCCTAACAATGGCCAATTTTAATTCTATTTTTCCAAAAGCTCCATACTGTGGAAGGGGGGGAAAACCCCCCCTTCCACACCATCCCCCCCTCGGGCGCTTCGCGCCCTCGAGCTTGGTCGCTTCGCTCCCTCGCCTTTACCACTACGCTCAAATTTTATCCTAGCTAGAACCCTGAATACAACCATTCATTTTGTAACAGTCTATTGACTGTGTAGCCCTAGCTAGGGCCGGTACTACCCCCTCGGTATATATTCGTCTCCCGGCATTTTTCCTTTTCCGGCATATTTTGCTTTCCCGTCGCATTCCCGGATAAAAATCGCGAATTCTTGATTACAAAGCTGGGAATCCAATTTTTCAACTATTCATTTTGTAATAGTCTATTGACCATGTAGCCTAAGCCTTAGCCCGAGCCGTACATGGTGAACAAATGCACTGTCACAATTTCCCTTTCAAATCCATCTCTTGACTGCAAAGCTTAGAATTATTTCTAGAATGGGTCATTTTAGTAACAGTCTATTGACCGTGGACTGAGCTGCCCCAATGATTGAACACCAGTCTAAACCAGCTGGTACGGTATTACCCAAATATTGATTCTGGCATGAGCAACAGGACCTGTACTTGATCAGAAGACATGGTCCTGCTGTCCTAGTTCTAAACAACGTGGCCATGACTCATTCACCCTGGCACAGGCTAGGCCGTGCATGGTACTGTAACGGTTCGGAATTCATTTTTAGGAGTAAGTGCACTGGTGCACAACCTTAACACTTAGAAAGACTTTTGGGTGCACAACATATTTCTATAGTTGACTACAAAATTTTAGATATGTAATAGATAAAGTAAAGTACATTAGCAACAAAGGTTTGCTTTTTTGATACTTAAACTGGAGCTAGCTACAATAGGATGGGATATAATACTTGGCATGCATATTCCATACTGTACATGTAGCTCCAGTTATACGTTAGACTGTGAAGCCAGGTACTATCCAAACCTTTTATAGCTCCAAAGTCTTTTCTTTTCTCTCTGTAGATTTGAAGAGAGGACAGAAAAGACTTGGGAGCTGTAATATGTCTGTATGCCATGCTAAACAGTGAGTTATAGTATAATGTGCTGCTATATCTAAAAACATGTTTTGCACCAATAGGCTATGATTGTTACTACACTGTAGTCCAAGCATGTGGTGAAGGTAGGAAAGTTAAACAGACCAGGGCACACAGTGCGTTATTGTATGCTGTGCAGCTTTGTCTAAAAATATGTTTTGCACCTACATTGTATATAACAACAGTGTATATAACTACAATGAATGTAGTCCATGCACATGGTGATGGTAGGAAAGTTAAAGAGACCATACTTATTTGGATATGTGGCTACGCAATGAGTTACTGTATACTGTGCAGCTATGTCTAAAAATATGTTTTGCACCTATACAACTACACTGTTGTAGTCCATGCACGTGACGTGTGGTGATGGTAGGAAAGTTAAAGAGACCGTACTATTTCCTGGTGTGTCCACCTCCAGGTACGACCACCCCTCCCCGGAGCTGGAGTTAGACGCTAGCGTGGGAAACACCAGCATGGCGGCGGCAGGGGTCGAAGAAACGTCCAGAAAGCAGCGGGATAAAGGCAACACAAAAGAGTTGTCCAGAAATAAAACCCAAAAGAAACATACGTGGATGTCAAACGTAAAAAAAGATAAGTGATTAAACCAGGAAAGCAAAAGGAAAGAGGAGGGAAAGAGAGATCAATATGATTAGAGAAGATTGGATTGTATTTGACAGTGCTGCACACAGAGCTAGTGATGTATTGCGGTATAAATTATCGCTGAATAGTGCATGTTTTACTTCTAGTAATCAATGAAGAATACAATGAGCGCAAGCCCGAGAAATTAAGCAGACATGCATAGACTGTTAAACTAGAATGCACAAATGTGATTTTATGGATGACATCTTTTGTTTGTTTTCTTTTTTTTTTAAAGCAACAGAGTTTCAATCAATTCTTTAATTGATAATAACCCTGGAAATGGGTTGTCACAAATAAAGAATTTGAAACTGCAGGTATTTATCAGACTTAGATTTTATTATCATTGTGTCATCCATAACAATCTTCTGCATAATGCTGCTTGTCTGCAGTGATGGCCATATGAGGCAAAGAATGATTGGATGATAATTGCATGTTTATCACAATTTCTTTCTAAGATTGACTTGTTTTACCAGATAAGATGACAAGATGAACAAACACAAACAACACTCAATTCATACATTTCAAACAGACAATGCAACACCATATGGTCAAATAATTCAATTTGACTCTATTCTCTAGTCTAGAATTCAACGTAATTTATGGTCTTTTTCTACAAAGTAACAAATACGAAAGTGACCACCTCTACATCAGGTCCAACTGGCTAACATTACTTTTCTTTGAATTTTAGTTCTATTGTGTTCCCATCCAATGAAAGGAACCATATCATTTTTATATATAGCTTTCTTTCAATACCTCCAATATCTTTCATCACACCTACATAGGAATGGTCTTGCTGAAAGTAAACTCTACATCATCCAACGTCAATACAATCTCCACTGTAATGATTACAAAGCTCTCGGCTTGTATCCGGTTACGGAGGATTTTATTGGTTTTCCATTTGGAGTGTGGGCAGATGGTAGCAGTCTGCCTTAGGATCAATACCATCAGCAAAGCTGTCACATACAATACCACGCACTGCAGGGCTCGAAATTCATTTTTGGGGATTAGGTGCACTGGTGCACCCAGCTTTAAAAATTGGGTGCACCAAAACATTTTTGGGTGCACCACTTAAATTTAAGTAGAATGTCAACAACAAAAAACTAATAACAAAACTTAGTTACAAGCTATCAAATTCTTAAACAAGTAACATGACAGACATTTTTTATTATCTTTCTAACACTTGGATGTCAAGAATATGATGTATACTAGTATACTTTGATATCTTTCCATACATAAACCTAAGAAAATATTTGGGTGCACCCTGTGCACCCACTGAAAATAATTGGGTGCACAGTTCCATTTTTGGGTGCACCTGGGTGCACATGCATCCAGTATTTCGAGCCCTGCACTGTAAATGCTGTCTAGTCTAGTCTGCAATGTGACAAGTCAACGTTTTCACACAATGGCCAATTATTTTGCACCAAGTAAGATCACAATCTTGCAGTAGCAAAGAAAACGACTGAAACAGTTCATAAGTTATAATAATGTATGTCGAAACTTGTATACAAAATCATTGAGAGAAATCATTGAATTCAAGATAATGAAGTACCTGTAATTTCATCAATAAAAACATATTACTGCTACTGTCAGTGAAGTCAATATAGACTACATGGCAAATTCATGACCAAGATCTGATTCAGTAAATTCAATATAAATTTCAAATGAGTCCTTTAGTAATAGCAATATCATAACTGATAATACCTCAATTTTGTATACTCTTAAACTTGCAAGCAATTATGCCTATGTATTGTGTAGACACGAGAAAATGCAATATATTTTACACAAATTTCATTTCTTTTTTTCCTGCCATCTCTAGTTTTATACAAATCATTTGTAAAGCACTCAGTCACCCTGTGCTTATTTTTTTTCAATTTCAAATGCCGGTAATCCAAGTGCTGCTCAGTCCATCAAAGTTCTAGCCACACACAAGTAGACGTTCATATGACAGAATATTTCATACCTTAGAGCCATCCCAAATACCAAAGGTGGGGAAAACCAATATTGACTGGATGGAAAATTCCACTTAACTCTACCCCACAGGATGCTATAGCGACATCACATGAAGAGATGGCTCGCGGCCAAGAGGCAAATCTACTGATAAAGTCATCCCAACTGTTGTATGGAAGCCGTTGGTTGTCTCGTGAGATTTGTGTCTTCAATATTTTATGGGGGTGGATAGTTTGGGTTTGACGCAAATGTCTGCCGTAAGAGCGCAACTGAGCCCGTTTAGTAGAGCTCCAAGATTTGAAGGTTTATGCCATTATCTCTACCGTATGTTTCATCTTGTGCAATATGACAACGTACTCATATAGCAGCTTATGGTGGATGATGTAAGGCCACAGAGAATTTTCTTCTTCTTGGATTTTGGTACTTTAAATGAACATTTGTCTAGATATTAAAATACTTTTAATGGTTAAATCTGAAAGACTATATTTCTGTCTGTATGTCTAAGTTATTAGGTATTAGATATGATTTTGAAAGTAGCGTGTTTTCCTCACATGTACATTAAGTGGAAAGCCCAAGTGGCAAGCTTTCGGACAGTTTCGGAAATACAATACAAATGTACATGTACTTCTATTCTAACCTTTTGGCATGTGTTTGTAGTTTTCGGCTATATCAGTCAGTAAAGTTACAAAGGAAAATATTGTCATGAGGGTAGGTAGGGGTTGGGAAGACGAAGGTCAAGGTCGATTTTGGGCCCCCTGTTATGTGACCTTAGTACTGCAGCAGAACTTCTATTTTTTGTATCTTTCGACCTGGACATGCTAGGGTCTTGTTACTTATGAGTGTTCTACTTCCATGCAGGAGTTAGTCCAAAATGCACCAGTCCTTACTTACCCCTACGCACACTTTGTGCAGGGTTCAAATACGACGGGGTATACTTTGGGACAAATTCCACATCGTCTGCGCACACAGAAACACACACACACAGAAAAATGTTGAGTCAAAACACAGGAAATCCAATTATAGGTACAGAAAAACAGCAAATACAATGGACAAGTACTGTTCCCTGACACAAACTGACCTTGTCTTACTCTTAGACAAACAAAATTAAAGATGGAAAGATTAGAAAACCCAAAATATCATCAGAAAAACAATGAATAAAAAAGGACAGCTGTTGCAGCAAAATACAAAGTGACCTTGTATAAGATAAACATAAACAGTTTAGCATTCTGTACTATCTTAATTGAAGTTGTGATATTTATTTATTTGTTTGTTTATTGAGACATACCACATCAGTGCAAGGACGTTAACGTCCTTCATCAGTGGAAGGATTGACATAACAGGTGACCATCACCTTTTCAAGATGTCAAACTGGAGACCAGACTGCAAGGTATAAATCAATATCACTTTGGGATGGACTCCTAATAAGTGCTCTTTTGGATAAATGTTTTGTACTTCAAATCTTCAATTATCCTACCAGAGGTGTGGTTCTCCTCAAACATGGGGCATCCTGCTTTACAGTCCATCTAGTAAGAGGATGTCCGTAACCAAAAGCTAGGCACTATTTTCACCTGCGTCCAGTGAGGAAATAGGTGTTAAGTGCCTTTCACAAGGACACAACACTGTGGCTTGCCAGGGATGTGAACCGTCCCAGAACCTAAAATTTGATTGTTAACATTGGTAAAGGGAATGATGAATTCCCATAAAATCATAACTTTATTGTACATTGTACATGTAACTTAGGATTTCCCATTTGTCTTGTGAGAATATACCATGGTACAGTAACTAACAGTAAATTGTGAAATATTCACAGTGATTTTATGTGGTACTACATGTAGTAGTGCATTGTGCGACTGCAGTTGTTTCAATCGCAACCAAACACTGCAAATGACTCCTTTCTCCTTCTTTGTAAAATTTGAGTCCCATACAGTAGTAGTAATGACACCCAAGCTAAGACTAAGAGTAAGAGTTTTATGTTCTGGCATAAAACTGAATTTTCCCCTCAATGTATTCCAAGTTTTGAGTACACAGATAGATTTGGAGCAGTGTTCAAAATGCAGTTCTTGCTCTTGAACTATTAGGTGACTTTGTATTATCATAGTTATGCAAATTACACATTGTTTATATCAATTGTTCCTGCAATGCAGGTGGCTATTCCAAGCCCCTGGGGGGAGTCAGCAGTCTACAGTTCCAAACATTTTTGCTAACAGGTGCACATCTACATGAAAGCATACATGTCCTCAAGAAACCTCATCTTCTGAATTTGTAAACAAATAAAAATACTGAAATAGCAGCAGTTTATCTCAAATGACAAGCAGGAATTTCTTTTGAGAGCCATTGCTTCTTGCATGAGCTGAAAGCAATCCCAATTTATTGTCAGTACTAAAGCCAGCATCACACTATAAAATGACCTTCTGCCAAATTGTTTTGATCACCAGATGGACACCAAATTTCAAACTTGTTCAAGAATTGAGCACATAATTCTTCTAAGTAAAATTCACTTCATTGAGAACTCAGTAAGTAAGTAACCTGCAAACAATAGATATCCTTTTGAGCTTGTGGGCTCATCAAGCGAGGTTTTCTTCCTGTCGATCACGAACCAGCTTTAAAATTTGAAAGAGAGGTCTTTAAGTTAATGTAACAGTAAGACTACCAAACCATCCATGTCAAATGGCTCTGAGCCTTTGGCATAACGTAACAGTTTACTAGTAGCATCTGGGTTTGTGGTCTGGCAGCCCGGATTCAGTGCGGGTTCGAATCCTGGGAGGATATTGTTTCTGTCTGTTTCTACTCCTTTCTAACATTAAACACTTAAAATCAGTCACGATAGGTAACATATCCACTTCCTCCATGTCCTCCAGGCATTGAGGCAGTACCAGAAAAACAAGTACCCCCAAAAACCAGCCCAACAGGAATTCATTACATCTTTACTTTCCAACTAGAATATCTTAAAATTAAGGACAGACTAAGATCATCTTTGCAAAATGATAACAACAGCTTCAGTACAAAAATGACCAGATACAAAATTTCAGCCTAGATGCTTCTTGGCGACAGTCATTTTAGCTCTGGCTCCAATCAGCGAGAATTGCTGATGTTTAACTCAAATCTGCTTGTCAATCTAGAACCTTTGTCTGCAATTATGCTGTTGGCATTGAATCATTAGGAGAATCTCTCTATTGGTTGGTTTCCTAATTACATTAAGGGTCTCTACTATGACTGGGTTTCCTAATTAGTTTAAAGGTTTATGGATATGTTTCCTATTCATTACATGGTAATTGCTATCAATGGTTTATCGTTTATGTGTATACGGCTGATATGATCTCACTTTTGATTTTGCTGTTTTATGGTCAAACTTCCTGTTTTCTGGATGGAATTTTCCAATGAGGGTTATAAATATGCAAGGTTAGCAAATTATAGTGAATTTAAATCAACAGCTTTCAGAAATTTATCAGTTTTGAAAATTTACAAAAATTATACTAGAAAAACCTAGTGGCTAAGTAATTTTTAATGTCAATTCTTTACAAATTCATGCAAGAATTTCATCTTCATTTTCCCCCCTTACTGCTACAATATGGAACATGTTAATCAGGTACATTCCCTTGTAATAAGTTGTATGTTCCTGGATATCATATAATACAATACCATGTTTTTAGATAAATTCAATATATTCTGAATGATGTGGATATTTACTACAGACATTCTTCCTCGAAAATATCGACCATAACTCGCTAACAACAAAATTATGGATCCGGGACAAAAATAAGGTCATGGAAATAATCATGTGACATTTAGTCACCATTTCCACATTCGACAACATCACGATATATTTTTAAAGCGACAAAAGTATTAAATAATGTCTTTTTTACATGCAATGTTTTCGTAAATATGATTACAGCTAACACTTTTACGCTGGAACTAGACGTTGCGAATCGTTAGACGTGTTGGTGCGACATGTATTATAATTTTGTCCCATTGATTTTAGCTTTGCCCTCCCCAAAGCGGAAAGAAAAATATAAACACCAAGGCCCCTCCCCCCATTTATGAACCCCCGGTTTGTATTTTACCTGGTTTCGTGACGTCTGGATAGAGAGAGTCTGGTCTTGTTGGAGGAGTTGTGCCGTCCATGACGAGACTTGGTCGGTTTGAGGAGTTTGAGGCTGAAAAGTTGCGGGAAAATGTCGGGAATTGTCAGGTACGTGGTCTTCTCTCGTCTGCAGTCGTGGAAAATGGTGACGTAACGCAAATCCTGCCAAATGTCGCCTCAGATCTCGCGAGATGTCGGGCGAGATATCCTGACGTCACACCGCGTACAAACACGTTATGGACTGAGCAAAAATTACAGAAACAGAAGTGTATCCATCAAATTGATATAGATAACATTTATTACCTATGATTTTAGTATTGGTATTTTTAGTTTTAATGTTTCGTTAGTATACTGACGTATTTGTGCTGAGTATCAATTTTGCTGCTAACTTTCTCTCTTTGTTTGTAGGTGGTCATGACGTTCCCTCGACACCAAAGCTTTCAAGATGGCGATGCAAGCAGCGAGAAAGGCGAATGTGAGTAGAAAAAACGCCAATTTAACCTTCTTCTTCGTCAAAATATGCTCAAAACAGGGTTTTATTTATAGTCTGTACATCGTTGATTTTGGTTTGCTAGTTCGATGAGTCCTATGATCGCTTATTTTTATATAAATCCCGATTTTCGAATAGGGTGCTTGGCCTTGTTGTGCTTGGAAACATGTATGATTTTCCTTCCTCTAAAAAAATTCCACCTTCCCTTTCCCAGGTTCGGTTGCCGCCAGAGGTGAACCGAATCCTCTACGTGCGGAACCTTCCCTACAAGATCACAGCAGAGGAGATGTACGACATCTTCGGCAAGTACGGCGCCATCAGACAGATCCGAATGTAAGTCAACGATCCCTTGACTTTGTCCGAAAATTCTTCTTCTTCCGGCTTAAGCCCACATAAATGTCTACTAAAGAATATTCTGGCTTTTTCATAGTGCACATAACGCGTCAGGGACGGTAAATTCAGCTTAAATCAAAGGGTTATCCATAAAAAAATTGTCCATTACCCTTGCCTGGTCAGCACCATGTAGAGACGGTCTTGTAGATGTACCGAAGTTTTTTTATTGAATGTGTGTGTAAAAGTGACGACCGTAAAAAATTGGTTAGATGCCGCGAAGTAGGCGGCAATGCCTTAACCGTATATGTGTTGTAAACCCGCAAGCGGGTCTTCCGTCCTTATCAAGGGGAGTGCTAACCTTCTCTCCTTTCATACAACACGCCAAGGAGTACAGGTGTGCTGCCTTTATATAGGGGCAATTCTCTTGACGTCTTTGTGTTGTGGTTCCATGACGCTTTACACTAAAAACTTCTTTAGCAGACGAATTAAGATATGACTTGACCATAAAGTCTCATAATTGTCACTAGGGTACTTTCGGGAACATTTTATAGAAATCATATTTTACATTTTGGTTCATATTTACAATTTTTAGTACCCAATTTGTGTTTTCTGTTACAGCTCAGTGTGCAAGGCTTTATGGGATAGATTTGAGCAAAGCATTATGGGATATATACAAACTCTAACTGATGATTATCGAATAGTGCTAATATTGTAATTTGCCAAAACTGTATTTAGTATATATGGATTTCTTTCTAGAAGTTATGGCAATGCCATAATGTCAAGTAAATGTGGGATCAACTAATATTCGTGCTCTTAATTTTTTTTCAGGGGTAACACACCAGAGACAAAGGGCACAGCATATGTTGTCTATGAAGACATCTTTGATGCGAAGAATGCCTGCGACCATCTCTCAGGGTTTAACGTGTGCAACAGATATCTGGTGGTACTTTACTACCAACCCAACAGGGTAGGCAGTTCTTCAATATTTCCGGCTTGCCGCCAAGGATAGTTTGTTTCTAATAAAGCATATTATATCATCATTTTTTAAGAATATTGGCTATTGTTATGTGTTGAATATTGAGTTTTCAATGTTGTATTTGATTTTGAAATCCTTTTAAAACATGAATTTTTGAAAAAGTTACAGCTAACAGTTGTTCACAGTTTATTATACTTCCATGGTTACTCTTTCAGTTGCATTGTATTATAAGCATTATGTACATTTTATAATAGCACCCTTTACAACAGTACTGTATTTGCTATGAATATGATGTATGCGTTGCTGTATATGTATGTACGTCACGAAAAAGTCAGCTTTCTATTTCATCTATAAATTAGTATAATAAAATCAAACTTTCTTAATGTTTTTGTTTGTACATATACCATTTACTTCATAAATTTCGTGTCATTTTTTGTTTACAATAAATTACATGAGTGTAAATTTTCATTTTCCTAATGTCAGGTAAATACAATGTGTGATCATTTTTTTCTCATGGAGTCCTGCATTTCTGTTCCCCTTCTTATAGGCATTTAAGAAGGTCGACCAGAAGAAGAAGGAGGAGGAACTCTCCAAGCTCAAGGCCAAGTATGGAGTCGGGGGAGACGCAGCAAGAACGGAGGCTAAATAGGACTAGAACCAGATACTTTTGTACCTACAGGACTGAAAATTAGTCAGGACAGCTTCTCTAAATATTTTTCGAGGTATTGGTGATGAGGAAGCCAAGAATGTTTTATGAGCCTAGATATGTAAAAAAAACACATACATGAAACGTATGTACTGCCGGAACATATTTATAGTTATGACCCTCAAAAACTATGATGTAACATTGTTAAAAAGGAATATTGTTTGGTCATAGAATCGGACAACCATGTTTATAAACAAAAAATTTGAATCACATGTGGGCAACCAAACTCGTCTCTAGTTTTGCTGCTTTTAAAGCATGAAGTTGTTTAGATAACTGGTGCACACTGTACACTAGTACTGTCACTTTTTTGTATGTTTGTAGATGAAAGATCCAGTGAAGCATAACGTTTGTACACTGATATTCTTTGATCTTCATAACTTTTACAATCAACTTGGTGATACATGTTACTCTCCAAAGTCTTCTTGTAAGCATGAAGCTACTAGTATCACACATTTTTTAAGTATGATAAAAGTTTAGGAGTGACTGATGATGATGATCATAAAAGTTTAGAAGTGCTCACTGTAGTGGTGTTCAGTGAACAATGACCAAAAATACCCCAAGCAAATTAACAACAAAAAGTATTGTCACCATAGGAAAAGAAATCTGATTTTTGTACATTGTCATTGGTTCTTTACATTCCTTAACTCTAGATACAAGTTAACAGAAGGACATGAACCAGATACGTAATAAATTTTGGTCAAACTCTTAGTTGAAACGCTGCATCATTTCTTTTAGTGTTGTCATCATTTTCAAGTAGACATTGCCAAAATGGAGCTACTAATTACTAGAAATTGTATATTGCTTAGCATGGAATTTAAATTCACGTGTATAATTCATAATTTGCAAAGGGTGGTGTTACAAAAGACAGCTGTCCCTCCACCCAATCGTTAGCAAAGACTGGAGTTGCTTTATCAAAAAGGCGAGTTGTGCTTTGTGTTGGATTTCAACAGTATTTGTTTCATAATATCAGTAGCCTAGAGCTGGTTACAACAAATATGCAGTTTTTGTTCAACAGGGTAGATAGCGCGTCTACTTTATCACTTCTAAATCTCAAGTACACAACATTACAACTTGATGGTGATTAATCTCTAAGTAGATCCTATGATGGCATAAGTGTAGTCAGCCAAGAGGTGTCCATTTGCCTTGTAGCAAAACACACTCCTAAGCCGGCTTCACTCTGCCATCTTTTGATACTATTTTGTGGTACTGTCGCAAGATCAGCTTGGAGATAAAATGATGATGCCCAATCGCTTGTTTTTAGTTGTCATGCAACAAATATTTTTTGTCAACTATCACTCAAAGTCCAGGTTACAGTAAACCTTACTGGCGTTTTTGTCTTTTTATGCTTACTAGTATACAAAGGGAGTGGATTTTCTGTAGAATAAATGTTTTACAAGATCAACTCCTTAAGTCAAAAACGTTGACAGCACATACAACTATATACCTGTCATGGTTGTATAAGTTGCAGTCCCGTGTCCTTTACAACTACATTTTGCATCTTTTCTTCAATCCCATGCAAAGCTTTCCAGTTTTCTATCACCATCGTCTGTTTTCTATAACAATCATCAAATTTAAAACCATATACATTGGCATTAATCGAAGTACATACTATTAATTGTTCTTCAATGGAACATGTCAAACGAAAAACAGAAAATACACAAATCTTCACAAGTTATAATGTTATACATGAAACTCGCAAATTCCTTGCATTGTGTCTTAGAGTATAATCTAACAAACTAATAGTTTTTGAACTTCAGTTTCGTATTATTTCTGTTGAGTTTTCTAAGAAAAATAAGAAGACGGTCTGAAAATCGTCTCATAATTGCGGTGAGAGCTCAGCCTGTCGTCTAGTACGTCCTGTAAGTTAAAGAACGAGGGAAAATGTGTTCTGCGATGGCAATAATATTCTAAAGAGAATATTAAAATATGTAACGTTATATACTAGTATTTATGGTGCTTTAGAGTGAAGTACCTGGAGCCACCTGGCAGAAGAAGTATTCTTTGTTGTGGCATTCCAGGTCATACCAATACCCGGCTACAGGGACATTACTGTTGTAAACAACGCAATCTTCGTTCCCGTATTTGCTATCTGGTTGTCCCTCGGACCACGAGCTGTACTTTCTAAGCTTAGACCCGTCCACCCACTCCCACTGTCCCTCCGTGCGCGGATCGTGCAGACCTATCCAGTAATAGTTGTTGCGGTTAGACAAGGTGGCGAGGAAGCCGTTGATCCAAGCGTCTCGGGGCATGGCGAGGGTGCCGCCATCTTTGCGACAGGTCTCACCCGCATCGCTGAAGGTCCTTGGGACTTCGTTGAACAATTTGTAGCAGGTTCCGCGCCACTTTGTATAACCTTCTGGACACGACACTAGAAAAACAGATTTAGATTGATAACGTTACTTAACCTTTATCCGCCTTAAACCTATATCCGTTGTCACTGCTAAACAAGGCCAGGGATATTCAGAAGTCGATGAACGGTAGTTTCAAATTGTACTATTTTCAAGATAGTTTCAAACCACCATCTGTCGACTTGATATACCTTAATACATTGTTCTTAAAAAGGACGGATAAAGGTTACCCTACGGATAATGGTGAACTAGCGGTACAGCAGGGTCAACAAGAGTACAAGAACGGAATCACACATTCCTGGACTTCCCACTCAAAACTTTTTCTACAATACAGTTTGGCCCTTTCCCGAGGTTGAAGAATTACAATCAAGTAAGTACAGCTAGTAAGAAAATATACTGTAGATACAGAAACTTTTGCGGTGGTTTAATGTCACCGCGAACTTAAAACCACCGTGAACATTTTTCCATGGCAGTAAGAGACTACAGTGCATGGTGCTACCGCGAACTTAAAACCACCGCAGTGTATAGTGCTACCGCGAAATCAAATCCCCGCGAACTTAAATACATTTACAGTATTGTGCAAAAGGTCAGAAGTTTGCTTAGAAACTATTATTGATGCCTCACCTCGTTCAGTTAGTCCAGTAGCTCCCTTTGCCCCTGGGGGTCCGACAGACACAGGGCCAGTCGGTCCCGATCCCATGACTCCCCCTTCTCTAGGATGACCAGCTGGCCCCATGGTTCCAGTTTGGTTCAGAGGTCCAAGAGACTCTGATAAAACGAATCTATGGTTTTACAACCACGCCACATTTTTTCTACCATCGTGAGTTACACAAAAGTACATACATGGTGAGCATTTTGAAGAAAAAAACCAACTATTTGCTTTTGGACAGACGAGGACAATGTGGCACTGCACTAAAGTCTTGTATACGTAACTTATATATTAGCAGTGCCACATACACGGTACAGACAGAAGGTAAAGGTAGTCCTTTACCTCCCCGACCGAAGTTAGGTACCCATTTTTACACCTGGGTGAACTTGTGAGGAAGGTTGTGTAAAGTGCACAACCCCAACGGCACAACGTCGGGGGCACGGCGGGGATCTAACTCAGGACCTCTAGATTCCGAGCCGAACTCGCTACCAGTTACGAACTAATTGTTGAAAATGAGGTATTTTCTGGTATCAATAAACAAGGGCTTAGGTAGAAATCGGCAATCCATTATATACAAGGGCATTATGTACTTACCTTCCAGATCAGTTTGTTCAGGAAACCGCAGTCCTGTCCGGAGCTTGGCAATCTCTTTTGACAGTTTGGCCATATCCTCAGACAGACTGATGACTTTAACTGTGTTGAAGATGCAATTGAGGTGATAACATGCGTATAAGTAAAGGTCGAATTGCGCAAACGCATGTACATTATTTCCGAGAACTAGTTACTTTGCCTATCCCTTTGATTGATTCGAAATTGGTAACCATAACTGGTCCAGGTTCCAAAATAGGAAAAACAGAATTTCTGCTGCAGTCCCTTAGAAACCCGTACGGGGGGGGGGGGGGGGGCAATTATTCGATTTCAGAGTACCTAACAACCTATAGCTTCATATTAATCGACTTGTAGCCACTTAAGTTATATAATTAACTACATTTACACGGTACCAAACATATACATGCTATAACCTTCTTGGCGAAAGTAATGGTACTCAACGAAAATGACAGATTATTATAATTAATACTCCGACAAGCTGAGCTTTAAACTGACAAGCCTGATGAAGTCATCATGTCTAATTTGAAGAAATAAATTAAAAGGACCTGCTCTCTAAAAAGCAAAGGTTCGACCTCGGCTGTTTTTTTGACGTTTTAGAAAACGGGACAAAATGGAGAACCCGGCGAAAACGCCCGCAACGCGTCATGAAAAAGCCAAAACCCAACCTCTGTTTCGAGAGTAAAACGGGCCTACTGTACCTGTCAAATATGGCAGCATGATGGCGACTACCAGGCAGAACACAAACCCAGCGGTGTGCAACGGATTTTTGAGGAGGCTGCGATACTTCGTCTTAATCTTGTTGTTAGCGCCCGTATCGTACGTTGCACCTGTGTTGATGTCAGATAAATGAAACATTTTCCAAAATGTTTGAAGACTCTTTGAAGTTGTGTTTCTCTATATTCACTGTAAGCTTTGAATCAATACTTCTATAATTAGGGCATTTGCTTACTATTCTTCATTACGATACCGCTTTTCTGATGAATATATGTGGCGCTATTGTAACAAATCGTGCACAGGCTCTTCCATCAGTAATAATAGATGAAGGAACTAATTAGGAATCAGATCATTTCAAGTAACGTCACAACGTCTTAGTGACAACTGCTTTAGACTCCCGAAAAAAGTTTCATCAGGTTGGTAGAATATAGGATGAAGTAGAATTCTTATTACACAACCAGAAAGTACTTACATTGCTTACGTTTCGATGTCTCTCAGACACCTTCGTCAGAGCTTCTAACTAGAGTTCTGCTTCTCATGTAGCCGATGTAGGTGGCGCTTTTGCGGTGAGAAAACGGTCCCAAACATGGCTCAGAAAGCCGTTTCTATCAAAATATTTTACCTGCTCTGGAGACGTACATCGTGTTGGGTATGTTCGCAGCGGCGTCCGCAAGGGACCTCCAATAAGTCTGGGACTGCTGCTGGGGCGTGGTGCCTGGGGAAAATGTTGATATTTAAAAACATGGTACATGTAAAATAATCTGAAGAAGTTTCTCAAAGTTGTCCCAGGTCAATTCAGGTATCAGACAAACTGCAAATTTATCGAAATGTTTATTTTCAGAAGTCATCTGTCTGACGCGATGACCCCTGATACGTGACCCTTCAAAAAGTGTCAAAATTGCGGAGGCAAGGTTTTAGAAAAGTCCATGTAATGAACCCAACGAATATATTTGTCCACCTCTTTTTCTGCTGATTTTCGGGACGTTTTGAGTATATATCTTTTTAAGATCAGACTTAGTCAGGAAATTCACAGCATATGTCTGACGCGATAACACTGTGAGCAGAAACCCTTACAAAGTGGCGTGGGCAAATTTCTGTCTTTTGTCGAAAAATAAGAATCAGGCAGAGAAACAATAAAAACTTGTTACCTCCAGTGTTGGCTTGGGATTGCTGATCCTCTTCCGACATGATGGCGATTTTCAGCTTGAGACTGGACAGCAGAAACACGTCCTACACCGTTCGTCTATTTAAGCCTTTCACGATAGCCGGTTCAATATGTATCTTTGATCAACCGAAGTTACAGACTACAGAAGATTTAAGTTTACTTTCTTCAATCTTCAACACTTTGAACCGTCGAGACGTATCACATAGAAACGTAATAACTCCGCCGGTCCAATTAAGTCTGTCACGAGAGCCGATTCAATATGCATCTTTTCTCAGGCAACTTACGGACCAGAAAAGATGAAAGCTTACAGTATTTGATTGTCTTCAATCGTCACACTTTGAACAGTGGAGACATATTATATTCATGTAAAAACTTAATAACTCCGCCTCTCCATTTACTCCTGTCACGAGAGCCAAACCAATTTGTATCAGCCAAAGATCAAAGTTTACTACAAAAGATTAAAGTTTGCTACCGAAACGTAAAGAAGACTAGAGGATTATTTAAGACACTATATACAGTCAAACCTGTATTAGGGGCCACCTCTACAGAGGGGCCACCTGTCCATAGTGGCCACTTTTTGTCGGTCCCTTGGGTATTTTATCTACAAGTTGCCACCTCTATACAGAGGCCACCTGTCTATAGTGGCCAAATTTGTCCAGTCCCTTATTATTATAAAACATATCTGCTCTTTTATCTCCACTATAACAGAAAAGCGAGGAGAAGTTGAATTTATCCAGCAATAGTCTCATTTTGTATCTGTGAACTGTATCTTTTCAACATGTCTTGTTGTGACCTGCACTTAGCCCGGTGTGGCAAAAATGTGCAATAAAGGTCTTCATTCATTAATTAACAACTTGAGACTTGAGTTACACACTCGAAAATAAAAGTGAGTTGTTCTTCCTGTTAGACACTACAACAGTATTTGTTCTATAATAGTATAGCCTAGAGCTGGTCACAACAAATACAGGTTGACAAATAACTGGTTAAAACAAATAACATGGCAGACGGCGCTTAAGCTTCTACTCTATCACTTCTAAATCTCCAGCAAACCACATTGTAAAGCTCAAAATAATCATTGAATGTCCAATCGTCTGTTTTTAGCTCTCATGCCACAACTATTTTTTGTCGACTGTCACTCAAGTCCAGACCATAGTAAACCTTACTAATGTTTTCTGTTACTAGTATATCTTTTTATAGATCCAGGGTCTGGCATTTCCCTGGAATAAAAGTTTTACAAGATCAACTCATACAAAGTTAAATATATTTGACAGGACATAAAACTGCATTTTGCAATCCCATTGAACAGGTTATGTGACAAGCAAAGCTGTCCTGTTTATATATATATATATATATATATTCAGAAAATAGCCATCATTAAATTTACAACCATTAGCCTTAATTAAATTACATACTATTCATTGTTCTTAAATGGAACATCTGAGCAAATGTAAGAAAAAAAATCAAATGAAAAACAGAAAAAAAAACATCGAAAAATTTGAAGAAAACTCACAAGCTCTAGTGTGTGAGTGACATAATCACATTTTACACGAAACTCGTCAATTGCTAACATGTGTATTAGAATATCATTTAACAGACTAATAATTTAAAACTTCAGTTTCCTATTCTTTCTGTTTTCTAAGAAAAATCAGAAGACGGCAGCGCGCGATCTGCAAATCGTCTCATGAGAGCTCGTAGATACGTCCTGTAAATCAATGAATGAAGGAAAATGAGAATAACTTTCTATAATTAGATTGTAAAGAGAATATATATTCAGCTGTGTTATCCTTTAGACATATTTTATATAATCCCATACAGTAGAAGCCAATTAATTGCACAACAGATTAACGCACACTTCTTTTAGCTTCACGGAATCCCAAACCAGTGCGGTCCACCTCAGATAACTTCGCATTATCGCGCCAGCCGGATAATGGCACAAAATAAGCTGGCAAATAGGCTGTGCAATAAAGCGGCTTCTACTGTATTACATATATATCATTTAGAACAA
>NC_049995.1:2326274-2326804 GCF_000003815.2 Branchiostoma floridae | reverse complement strand
CTGCTTGGAGACTAGATAAATGGTGCCTTTTGAGTGAAGTACCTGGAGCCACCTGGCAGAAGATGTATGATCTGTAGTGGCATTTCAAGGCATACCAATGCCCCCGACCGGAATGGCTGGAGAAAGCAACGCAGTCTTCATCCCCGTATCTGCTGTCTGGTTGTTCCACAGTCCACGAGCTGTACTTTCCAAGCGCAGACCCGTCCACCCACTCAAACTTTCCCTCCGAGCGCTGATCGTGCAGGCCGATCCAGTAAAAGCTCCCTTTGTTTCGCTCCAAGGAGACTAGGAACTTGTTAGTCTCAGCGTCTCGGGGCATGGCGAGGGTACCGCCATCTTTGCGACAGGTCTCGGTCGCTTCGCTGAACCGGGTCGACACCATGAATTTATATTCGTTGAACGCTTTGTAGCAGGTTTCACGCCACATGGTATAACCTTCGGGGCAGGACGCTAGAAAAGGTCGTAGGATTACAATCATGTAAGAAGTAAGACAATATATTGCGCAAAAGGTCAGAGGCTCAGAAAGTGCA
>NC_049995.1:2325201-2325911 GCF_000003815.2 Branchiostoma floridae | reverse complement strand
ATGCCTCCAGGTTGGTCCCGAGGTCCAAGAGACTCTGATGAAAACGAGAGTCGGATTGTTTTTTACAATCATGCCAGATTTATCCAACCAAAATGAGTAACAGAAAAGCACGTTTGTATACAGTGAGCATATTTAATGAAAGGAACGATTTGTTGAAAATGAGGTATTTTCGTGTTTATTCAAAGCAGAAATTGGGAATCCATTATATAAGGACATTACGTACTTACCTTCCAGATCAGTTTGTGAAGGTAACTGCAGTTCCGTCCTGAGCTTGTCAATCTCTCTAGACAGTTTGGCATTCTCTTTAGCCATATCCTGAGACAGACTGATGATTTTAACTGTATTGAAAATACAATTGAGGTCGTAAGGTGCGTAACTAAAGGCCGACGAGTGTACTCTTAACCGCATATACATGTTACCAAATATGAATTCTATAACCTTCTTGGCGAAATTAATTGTACTCATTGAAGAGGTTCATCAGTCACGTATGCAAACAGTTACAACAATTTTCATCAATCAATGACTGTTTTTGAAAAGGTACAGGACATACCTCCCAAATTTTCGATGTCTACCAATACATCATGTACCGATGATGGTAGACATCGAAAATTTGGAAGGTATGTACTGTACCTTTTCAAAAACAGTCATTGATTGATGAAAATTGTTGTAACTAATTGTACCCAGAAAATGACAGATGATTATGACGAATG
>NC_049995.1:2322507-2324623 GCF_000003815.2 Branchiostoma floridae | reverse complement strand
TGACAGTATTGTGTAATGATGAAGAAAGGAGAGGGCTATAGGAATTAGGTTCGCGGGGATCACTTTCACGGTAGCGGGAAAATGGACTATCGCGGTGGTTTTAAGTTTGCGGTAGCACCGTAGACTGTAGTCACATACTATAATGGAAAAATGTTCGCGGTGGTTTTAAGTTCGCAGTAAAGTGGCTACCTCGAAAACCGCGAACATAAAACTACCGCGAACATTTCTGCATTTACAGTATTAGCCAAGGCGCGGCTCTGTAGGGAATATCATTGGGGCACGTAATTACTATTATTTGAAACCGTACCGCGTGTGTTATAAAAGTAGGGTAGAAATACCGATATCTTAAGCTACTGTGGCATATACCTGACTAGTATACACCCTTTTATCGGAAATAGATGAAGGAACGAAAACAGATCATATGAAGTGACGTCACAGTGAATCATTGCTCAATGACAGCCAAGCCAAAAAGCCTAAAAAATACTTAGTAGTTTTCCTATTAGATTGCAGAACAATGAGAACGCAAAAGAATATCTGAAATTCCAAATCCCTTTCTAGAATTCTTTAAAAAAATGATGTTTTACCTGCTCTTGAGACGTACAGAGGGTTGGGTATGTTGGCAGTGGCGTCCGCAAGTGACCTCCAATATGTCTGGGGCTGCTGCTGGGGCGTGGTGCCTGGAAGAAATATTGATATCTTTTCAAATTCACATGTAAAATAATTCAAGTAAGATTCTAAAAGTGGTCCCAAAGTCTAGTTTCATAGGTGAAATAATGATGATCTTTATTTGCATGTTCCTGCCCATGTGGGCTAAATGCAGCAAATCCCATGATGGGATACTAAAGACTAAGCACATGTAGTATTACAGTTGAATAAACAATACATCTTGAGCTATGCTATCACTATATGTAACGTTTACATGTCTCTTCCCTTTTCTTAAAACATGTGTATACGAAATCACAGAGTTTTTGTTGTACAGTTTTGTCTGTGGTTGTCATTATACATGTACGTACAAACCGGTTGTCGTTAGTTAACGTTTACATCGTGTATCTACATTGAGAGCACTGATAAAAGAGTTGCGTATATCAATAATATGAAAAAGAGTCAAAACGGCTTGGGCAAGTTTGAAAACGACCATGTAAGTCAAATTTTCTCCACCTCTTTTCCTGTCAGGACGATTTTAGCATATTTTTTTTAAGAATCAGGCTTTGTCATGAAATTTACAGCATAACTCAGTTGGCCATTTTGTCGTCACTGCAGAATGAACCAACCAACCAACCGGTGACTAAACTGTACTAGTGTTAAAAGTTATAATTAGTAATAATTAAAATTATGTAGGTACATTAGAGATGGAAATTGTCGACCAAGATTAACATAAAGCTAACAATCAAAGATAAACAAAACTGTTGACGGATAGTTTTAGCTACCCGCCTTTAATAGTCTATGTAAAGAATATTTGCTTGCCATGTGAAATAAGACTTCAAACATGAAAACATGATCATCTAAGCAAAAAGAATAGGACGGAATTGCTTTCTTTTGTCGAAAAAAAGAAAAGAACAGCCGAAAAAAAAACAATAAAAACTTGCTACCTCCAGTGTTGGCTTGGGACTGCTGATTCCCTTCCGACATGTTGGCGATTTTCAGCTTGAGACTGGACAGCAGAAACACGTCCTACACCGGAAAGGACGCTCGTCTATTTGCCACGAGAACCGGTCCAATATGTATTTTTGATCAACTAAAGGTACAGACTACAAACGATTATTGTTTTCTGTCTTTAATCATATATAATCGCCAGACTTTGAACAGTCGAGACATATCGAAAAACTTTAAAACTCCGCTTTTCCACTTAAGCCTGTCACGAGAGCCGAACCAATTTGTATCTTTGATCAAGCAAAGTTATAGACCAGAAAAGTTTACAGTTTACTGTCTTTAATCGTAACACTTTGAAGAGTCGAGACATATCATATACAAACTTATAACTCCGCCTGTTTATCTTAGCCTATCACGGGAGCCGAACTGATCGACCAAAGATTAAAGTTTACTACAAAATGTCTAATGAAGCCAGTGTGGCCTTGGTAAATGGTATATCATATGTTATACATATTTGTGTGTGCGT
>NC_049995.1:2319919-2322407 GCF_000003815.2 Branchiostoma floridae | reverse complement strand
TATGTGTATGTATATACATACACATACACACACACACACACATACACATATTATATATAATATATATATATATATATATATATATATGTGTGTGTGTGTGTGTGTGTGTGTGTGTGTGTGTATATGTAACGTTATATAATTTATATTATTTTATAAACGCTACAGCCCCTGTGTAAGTAAATAAACAACGTTCTTTTTACGTATATTTCAATATCAAATGATGTTAAGCTGTTGCATGATATGTCTCCATTCTTCAAAGTGTAGCGTTTTAGACAATCCTATATTGACAGCTTTAATCCTGTACGTTTCGGCAGTGAAAAGTGACGATTGAAGAAGATCAAATACTGTAAACTTTCATCATTTATAATTAACTTTAATGTTTGGTTGATCAAAGATACAAATTGGTTTGGCCCTCGTGACAGACTTAAATTGAGAGGATAATTATTAAGTTTTTTTATATGATATGTCTCGACTGTTCAAAGTATGACGATTGAAGACAATCAAACACTGTTAACTTTAATCTTTTGTAGTAAACTTTAATCTTAGCTATAGGTTGATCAAAGATACAAATTGATCGGCCCTCGTGACAGGCGGAGTTATTTAGTTTTTATATGATATGTCTCGAATGTTCAAAGTGTGACGATTGAAGACTGTAAACTTTAATCTTTTGTAGTACACTTTAATCTTAGGTTGATCAAAGATACAAATTGATCGGCCCTCGTGACAGGCGAAGTTATTAAGTTTCTATATGATATGTCTCGAATGTTCAAAGTGTGACGATTGAAGAAAGTAAACTTTAATCTTTTGTGGTCCGTAGAATTGTAGCTTTGGTTGAACGAAAACACATATTGGACCGGCTCTCGAAGCAAATAGACGAGCGTCTTGCCCGGTGTAGGACGTGTTTCTGCTGTCCAGACTCAAGCTGAAAATCGCCATCATGTCGGAAGGGAATCAGCAGTCCCAAGCCAACACTGGAGGTAACAAGTTTTTATGTTTTTTTTTTTGTTTTTTTTTCGCGTTGTTCTTCTTTATTCTTTAAATGTCATGATCAGCAAATTTGAATTCCTATACGGTGGTTTGATGGTTAAATGATCATGTTTTCACATGGTAAGCAAATATTCTTTACAGAGACTGTTAAAGGGGGGTTGCTAAAACTGTCCGTCAAGAGTTTTGTTTATCTTTGATTGTTTGTTAGCTAGTTTTATGTTCATTTTGACCGACAATTTCCATCTCCAATATGTCCCCACACTGGTACATTTTAGTCGTCGGTCTGTTGGTTTATTCCATTTCATTCAGTTATGCTGTGAATTTTGTGACCAAGTCTGATTTCAAAAAGATATAACGTTAGTTCACCTTTATCCGTGGGGTAACCTATATGCGTTGTGTTGCTAAATATGGTATTAAAGGATATCAAGCTGATGGATGGCAGTTTTAAAATGCAATATTTTCAAAATATTGCAGTTTGAAACCACAATCTGTCGGATTAATGTGCCCTAAATACATTGTTCTTAAAAAGAACGGATAAAGGCTGCCCTACGAATTAAGATGAACTATAGTTCCAAAACAAACATATCGATAAATTTGCATTTTGTCTGATGCATGAATTGACATGTGATCACTTTTAGAAGCTTTTTCGGATTATTCTAAGTGTGAATTTGAAAGAATGGCCTTTTGATAAATTTGTTGTTTGTCTGACAACACTCACATGAAAACCAGACTTTTACTACTGGGCCAATGGCGGCAGAGAATTTATCGGGAAGCAATAATAAAATTCACGGGTAAAATAATCTGGAAAAGTTTCTTTGGTCCTACCCACCCTGGGAAAACGCAGACTCCTACGAGGAGCGCAATGTTTACCGATCCCCACCACACACGCGCACGGAATACCCGCCGCCCAACACCCGCCGGCCCGGCGAACCAACTTGCCTCAACTATCGAGAAGTAATCTCCAAGCAGATTCCTTCGTGGCAAGACAGTAACATAAGCTGGGGAAGGACTTAAGCCGGCAGAGGGGTAAAATTGGCCACGCTAATCGAGAAGCAAGCGATAGTCGGGGGCCGGCGTAAGTGGGGCCAGGTGGTAGTGGGACCGGTGTATAGTTGAGGGAGGGCGCGCGTTAGGCAGGGGATCAGTAAACTCTTCTTTGTGAAGCTTCTTCGAGCTGGTTTCCAGGAACCCACACTTACAGCCAGGACCGTCAGAGAATTTGTCCAGCAGCCAAGGCAGGTTTTCCCGAGGACCTTATTAGAGAAGCACAACGGGGAGCAGTCATGCAGGAGACAATTTGTTACCCTGGGGGCCAGCCCAGGACCGGGTAGCTAGCGAGTTTTGTTCGGGGATCCAAGGCAGTCAGCCGCCGATCTCATATTAGCGCTCCGGGGAGTTTAAGCCTGAAGGAGTTATTGCTACCCTTTCCAGGACAAGAGGGCAGGTGGGCCTCCTTCGGGCTTAGACTCCCTCGAGTGCTTATAGGAGATCGGCGGGCTGA
>NC_049995.1:2306970-2319819 GCF_000003815.2 Branchiostoma floridae | reverse complement strand
ACGGTGGCACAGTATCCTCACCCGGGAGAGGTAGAGGGGCGCATCAGCTTATGAGGGCCCTGAGCTGGATGTGAGTGGCAGGAGGGATTTCCAAGACCAACGATAAAATGTTCTTGCTCGTGAAATCGGGGCAGGCGTCCAGGGTGAGAATTCAGCAGCCCGGACCGGGGGGGCCTTATTAAGCGGCCTGGTGAAAATCTGCCCCTGGCTGCCGAACAAATTCTCTGTCGGCCCTGGGTAAAAGTCTGGTTTTCATGGTAGGACATACCCTGGGAGCCAGCCAGGATCGGACAGCTAGGACAGTTTATTCGGTGGCCCAAGACAGTCAGGCCCGCCCGATCTCCTATTAGCGCCCCGGGGAGTTTAAGCCTGATGAGGTCCAACCGCCCTTATCCAAGGGTAGGGATAACTCCTTCAGGCTTAAACTCCCCGGAGCGCTTATGTGAGATAGGCGGGCTGACTGCCTTGGCTCCCCGAGCAAAACTCGCTAGCTACCCGGTCCTGACTGGCTCTCATGGTAGGTAGGACCACACAAGCTTTTTCAGATTAATTTACCCGTAAATTTGAAGAAAAAAAGGCATTTCGATATATTTACAGTTTGTCTGATACTCTGATACATATACTGACATTTGACCACACTACCCTGGACACCAGACTTCTTTTATCTTTAAGAACTACGAAGACATGACATTCATTTATCCCATGGCCTAAGGTAATAACTAAGTAATGTTGATTCATAGTCAACAGTGAATGTACGACTGAACAAACCCCAATCTTCAAACATTTTCGAAAAGGCATAATTTATCTGATGTTACCACAGATGCAACGTACGATTCCATTACGGACGGTAACTGCAAGACAGAACTCCGCAACCTCCTCAAAAAGCTGTTGCACACCGCTGGGTTTGTGTTCTGCCTGGTAGTCGCCATCACGCTGTCATTTCTGACAGGTACAGTAGGCCCGTTCTACTCTCCAAGCAGAGATTCGGCTTCGGTTGTTATTTGACGTTTTTCAGTCGTTCTTTTTGTCGGGCTTTCCATTTTGTCCCGTTTTCTAAGACGTCAAAAAATAATCTGAGCCAAAACTTTGCTAAGAGATCAGGCCCTTTTATCCTTCCTTCAAATTAGAAGTGGTGACTTCAATAGTTTTATTAGATTAAAGCTCTTGTCGGAGTATTCATCATAGTAATTTGTAATTTTCTTTGAGTACCATTACTTTTGTCAAGAAGGTTATAGCATGTATATGTTTGGTAACAAGTATATTATGTAGTTAAATTGTATAGATTAAGAGGCTATATCTTGATTTCCAAGGACAAGGTAATGCAGCAGAGATTCTGTTTTTCCTATTTTGGAATCTGGGCCAGCTTTGGTCACGATTTACGAATCAATCAAAGTAACCAGCAAAGTAACTAATTCTTGGGAATAAATTACATAAGTTTGGGCAAGTCGACCTCTAGTTACACATCTTACCACCTCCATTGCATTTTCAATACAGTTAAAGTCATCAGTAATTCTGAGGATATGGCCAAACTGTCAAAAGAGATTGCCAAGCTCCGGACGGAACTGCGGTTACATCCACAAACTGATCTGGAAGGTAAGTACGTAATGTCTTTATATAATGGATAGCCAATTCCTAAACCTTGTTTACTGATACAGTAGAAGTCGCTTAATTGACGGGCCTATTTGCCAATTTTATGCAATTATCCGGCTGTTGCAATGATGCGAAGTTATCCAACTGGACAACACTTGTTTGGGATTAGTTTGGTATCCAGCCATATTATAGCTCCCGAGTCTCTTCTGCCCTCTCCATAAATATGTGAGACAGACGAGACTCGGGAGCTATAATATGGCTGGATACCAGGCTAGTTTGAGATTTGGGGATTCTGTGCAGTAAACAGACGTGTCCATTAATCCGTTGTGCAATGAACTGGCTTCTACTGTACCAGAAATACCTCGTTTTCAACAAATCGTTCGTTTTCCTAAATATGCTCACTGTGAACTTTCGTACTTTGCTGTTACTCAATCTTATTCTCGTTTTTATCAGTCACTTGGACCTTTTGCCAGTCTCTTCGACCTCGGGACCATACTGGATCCATGGGCCCGGCTGGCCCTCCTGGGCTCACGGGACTAACTGGCCCTCCTGGAGAAAAAGGGCCCACGGGGCCAGCTGGACCTCCGGGAGAAAAGGGAGGCATAGGGCCAGCTGGACCTCCAGGAGAAAAGGGAGCCATGGGGCCGGCTGGTCCTGTGTCTGTCGGGCCTCCTGGACCTCCAGGAGAAAAGGGAGCCATGGGGCCGGCTGGTCCTGTGTCTGTTGGGCCTCCTGGACCTCCAGGAGAAAAGGGAGCCATGGGGCCGGCTGGTCCTGCGTCTCTCGGGCCTCCTGGTCCTCCAGGAGAAAAGGGCGCCATGGGGCCTGCTGGTCCTGCGTCTCTCGGGCCTCCTGGTCCTCCAGGAGAAAAGGGAGCCATGGGGCCTGCTGGTCCTGCGTCTGTCGGGCCTCCTGGTCCTCCAGGAGAAAAGGGACCGGCTGGCCCTGTGTCTTTTGGGCCACCCGGACCTCCAGGGCCGCCTGGTCTGCCAGGAAACTCGTTTCAGTGTCCAGGACCAGCTGAACGAGGTGAGGCATCCATAACAGTTTCTAAGCAAACCTCTGACCTTTTGCGCAATATATTTTCTTACCACTTACTTGATTATAATCTTACATCCTTTAAATGCCAATTTTTTTTTCTAGCGTCCTGCCCCGAAGGTTATACCAAGTGGCGTGAAACCTGCTATAAAGCGTTCAACGAATATAAATCCGGCGGGACCTTCAACGAAGCGACCGAGACCTGTCGCAGAGATGGCGGTACCCTCGCCATGCCCCGAGACGCTGAGACTAACAAGTTCCTGGTCTCCTTAGAGCGAAACAAAGGGAGCTTTTACTGGATCGGCCTGCACGATCAGCGCTCGGAGGGACTATTTGAGTGGGTGGACGGGTCTGTGCTTGGAAGGTACAACTCGTGGACTGGGGGAAACCCAGATAACAAAGACGGGGATGAAAACTGCGTTGCTTTCTCCAGCTATTCCGGTTGGGGACATTGGTATGATCTGAAATGCAACAACAGAGAATACATCTTCTGCCAGGTGGCTTCAGGTACTTCACTCAAAAGCACCATTTATCGACATCTTTCTAAATAATATATATACATGATATGATATATATGATATGTCTAAACGGTGAAGTTGAATATCCTCTATAAATTTCAATTGTAGAAAATTTTTCTTATTTTCTTGCTTTCTTTGATTTACAGGACGTACCTAGACGACAGACTGAGCTCTCACCGCAACTATGAGACGAATTGCAGACCGTCTTCTTTTGTTTCTTAGAAAACTCAACAGAAAGACTAGGAAACTGAAGTTTTAAAATATCAGTTTGTTACATTAGATTCTAACATACGAATGTTAGCAATTTGCGAGTTTCTTGTGCAACGTGATCAGTATGTCACTTTACCACTTCTGAAGATGGTTTTTCTTCAACTTTTTTTATGTTTTCTGTTTTTCATTTAATGTTTTTAAAATTTGTTCAGATTTAAGAACAACGTCAGTCCCATTTAAGAACAACGAATAGTATGTACTTTGATTCAGGCCAATAGTTCTTATTATTAAAATTATCAGTTTTTTGGATTATATTCTAACACACAAATGTATGCAATTGGCAAGAAAACACCAGAACTTGTGATGATGAGTTTACTTCAATTTTTACTATCTTTGCTGTGTTTTTTTCCAGAACATTTAAGAACAATGAAGAGTTTGTACTTTAAATTCAGACAAACGGTTCTAAATTTATTGATTCCTATTTTCTAAACATAGAAAACAGGACAGCTTTGTTTGTCACATAATCTGGTCGATGGGATTGCAACATGCAGTTTTATATGCTGTTAACTATTAACTTTGTATGAGTTGATCTTGTAAAATATGTATTCTAGGAAAAGGATATACTAGTAACAAAAACATTGGTAAGGTTTACTGTGACCGGGACTTTGAGTGATAGTCAACAAAAATATTTGTTCATGATAACTATAAACAGACGATTGGATATTATTATTTTGAGTTTGTAATACATGTACCACCCTTTGCAAAATAAACAGTTGACATGGACAGTTTGTGGTTCTAAATTTATTTAGCCTCTGTTCTTACTGCATCTCCCCGACTCCTTATAGTTGACACTGAGCTTAGACAAGTCTCATTCTGTTTTATTGCGGCCTACCTTTTAAATGCTTGCAAGGGGCAATCGAATCAAAAGACTTCGTGAGAAAAATGCCAACACATGGTTCACTGCTGACAATAAAAAAACTCAAAGAGTAAAGTTGCAAATGGATCAAATAATCGAATTAATAGAAGAATATGACATAAGCATGTTTTGAAAAAGAAATCATTGCAATGCACCTTTTTAACATTTTACATGCACAACAGTACCACAATGATAGTCATTATACGCTTTGATCCATCTCACGATGCTTATAATCTATCCCATATTTCTCTAGTAACTAAACAAAACTGAAGTAAAATTCACAATTTGTGTGAAGAAAAAGGTAACCCAACAACACATTCATAAATCGGCAAAACTGTGCTGAGATCTCTAGAAGATTCGCTCTCCGATGTATCACAACTGCTGACTAAATATCAGGGGGGTGTTCCGATACTAGAAAGTATTTCCAAGGAGAGACTAATCAACGAAATGCCTACAAGCAAACGACAGAACAAAATAGAATATATTAGTATAAGGGTAAGAATGGATTATTGATTTACTAGAATTGTTAAATGAAATGCGGTGTATATATATATATATATATATATATATATATATATATATATATATATATATATATATATGTGTGTGTGTGTGTGTATGTATGTGTTTTTGTGTGTGTGCGTGTGTATATGTTAGATATATATGTATATATGTGTGTATGTGTGTGAGTGTGTGTGTATGTGTGTGTTATATATGTGTGTGTATATATCTATGTTTGTGTGTGTGTGAGATAGATAGATAGATGTGTATTTTCTATCCTCTCCAATTGTTAATTTTTGCTTTGAGACTGTCACTGGTCATATGACTTGCACCAGCTAGCTTCAAGAAAAACATGATGTACAACTTTCTCTAAAACTGTTGTCACACTATTGACGATGAAGACAGTTTTTAATACATTTAACCAAGGATAACGTTCTTCATATTTCAATATTAAATCATGTAAACTGTTGCTCCATTGTTCAAAGGGTAGCGTATGAAGACAATCAAAAACTGTAAACTTTAATCTTTTGTAGTAAACTTTAATCTTTGGTTGATCAAAGATACAAATTTGATCGGCTCTCGTGAGAGGCTTAAATGGACAAGCGGGATTATTAAGTTTCTATATGAAATGTCTCAACTGTTCAAAGTTTAACGATTGAAGACAGTAAACTTTAATCTTTTGTGATCTGTAACTTCGGTTAATCAAAGACACATAATTTTTCGGCTCTCGTAACAGGCTTAAATTGACCAGCGTCTTAACCGGGGTAGGACGTGTTTTTGCTGCCCAGCTGAAAATCGCCATCATGTCGGAAGGGAATCAGCAGTCCCAAGCCAACACTGGAGGTAACAAGTCTCTACTGGTTTTTTTTGGCCTTGTTCTTCTTTTTTCAACAAAAGGCATGTAATTTCGCCATATCATTATTCTTGATTGATCATGTTTCTATGTTTAAAGACCGATTCTAACAAACGTTAACTGTAAGCAAATATTCTTTACAACGACTGTCGTAAAAGTTATTCAGTCAGTCAGTCCCATGGCTTTTAAAAGGCGGGTAGCTAAAACCATCCGTCAAGAGTTTTTTTATCTTTGGTTGTTTGTTGGTTAGTTTTATGTTTATCTTGGTCGACAATTTCCATATCTAATGTACTCACATCACAAACACTAGTACAGTTTAAACGCCAGTTTGTTGGTGGTACATTCTGCAGTGACGACAAAATGACCGACTGAGTCTGAGTTATGTTGCAAATTTCATAACTGATGAGTCCAATCTAAAAAAACAAAAATACTCAAAACGTCCCGACAATTAGCAGGAAAGAGATGAGGGAAATTCTTTTCGTTTCGACTTCAACTTCGAGTACATGGACTTTTCTAAAAGCTTGCCCCCGCCATTTTTACTGTTTTGTAAGGGGTTCGGATCAGAGAACATCGCGTCAGACAGAGGACTTCTGATAAACAAAAACATTTCGATATATTTGCAGTTTTTCGGATACATGAATTATAACATGGGACCACTTTTAGAAGATTTCTTCAGATTATTTCACATGTGAATTTGGGAGAATGGCATTTCAGTATATTTGCAGTTTTTCTGATACATAAATTAACATGGGACCAGTTTTAGAAACGTTTTCAGATTATTTCACATGTGAATTTGGAAGAATGGCATTTCAATAAATTTGCAGTTTTTCTGATACATGGGACCACTTTAAGAAGCTTCCTAAGATCATATCATCTGTGAATTCGAAATCATACCAATACCAATATTTCTTCCAGGCACCACGCCCCAGCAGCAGCCCCAGACTGATTGGAGGACCATTGCGGACGCCGCTGCGAACATACCCAACACGATGTACGTCTCTAGAGCAGGTAAAACGAGAAACGGATTGTGGAATTCAAGATACTCTTTTGCTGTCCCATTGCCCTGCAATTTAATACATACATGACCTATAGCAAGTACTTCATTTTTGGCCAGGTTGTCAGTGAGCACTATCAGTGATTTACTGTGACGTCATTTCATAATATCGTTGTTCAACTTGGTTCCTTCATTTCTTTCCGATTGAAGAGTATACATATGTATACACTAGTCAGGTATATGCTAGTGACTTCAAGACTTCCACCCTATATTCATAAGTACGGCAGTATCGTTCTTAAGAATAGCAATCAGATATGTGTCCCAATAATGATATGTGTCCCGCAATAATGAATATACAATCGAACAAACCCAAATCTTCATACATTTTCAAAAAGTTTTGATTTACTGTAAATACAGAAATGTTCGCGGTGGTTTTATGTTCGCGGTTTTCACGAGGCAGTCTTACTGCGAACTTAAATTCATTTACAGTATCTGATATTTCTACAGATGTAGAGTACGATACGGACGCTAACAGCAAGACACAATGTCGCAGCCTCCTCAAAAAGCTGTTGCAAACCGCTGGGTTTGTGTTCTGCCTGGTAGTCGCCATCATGCTGCCATATTTGACAGGTACAGTAGGCCCGTTTTACTCTCCAAGCAGAGGTTCGGTATTCGCTGTTTTTTTAAAAGTGTTTTAGTAGTTTTTTTAGACCTTCTATTTTGTCTCGTTTTCTAAAACACGTCAAAAAACAACCGACGTCAAACCTCTGCTTTGAGCACCATTATCAGAAGGTTATACTTGTTTCGGTTGCATTTCGATTTTGAAACTCGGATTCTGGACCTGCTATGGTCACTATTTCTGATCATGAATTAATCAAAGTAAACAGCAAAGTAACTATTACGTGAGAAGAACTTACATAAGTTTGGTACGTCGACCGCCAGTTTTGCATCTTTCCATAACATTTTCAATACAGTTAGAGTCATCAGACATTCTGAGGATATGGCCAAAGTGTTTAAACAAATTGACAAGCTGATCAACCGGACAGAACGGAAGTTTCCTGCCCTGGCTGATCTGGAATGTAAGTACATATTACTAATATCATGAATGAAATGTCAATTTTCTACCTTACATCGAGTCCTTGGATTACTGATACAATGACGTTCCTCATGTTTCAAATATCGTTCTTAGATATTATGTTCCTTGTTTGTACTATGACGTTACTCATTATGGTTGAATAAATGTTGCGTGATTGTAAAAACCATGGATTCCGACACAAATTGCAATCTGACTCTCGTTTCTATCAGGGTCTCGTGGACCTCAGGGAAAAATGGGAGAAATGGGACCTAATGGTCCTGTGTCTGTCGGACCTCCTGGACCTCCAGGAGAAAAGGGAGCCATGGGGCCGGCTGGTCCTGTGTCTGTTGGGCCTCCTGGACCTCCAGGAGAAAAGGGACCGGCTGGTCCTGTGTCTGTTGGGCCTCCTGGACCTCCAGGAGAAAAGGGCGCCATGGGGCCGGCTGGTCCTGCGTCTGTCGGGCCTCCTGGACCTCCAGAAGAAAAGGGAGCCATGGGGCCGGCTGGTCCTGTGTCTGTCGGACCTCCTGGACCTCCAGGAGAAAAGGGAGCCATGGGGCCGGCTGGTCCTGTGTCTGTTGGGCCTCCTGGTCCTCCAGGAGACAAAGGAGCCATGGGGCCGGCTGGTCCTGTGTCTGTCGGGCCTCCTGGACCTCCAGGAGAAAAGGGAGCCATGGGACCTCCTGGACCTCCGGGAGAAAAGGGAGCCATGGGGCCGGCTGGTCCTCCTGGAGAAAAGGGAGCCATGGGACCGACTGGTCCTTCTGGAGAAAAGGGAGCCGTGGGGCCGGCTGGACCTCTGGGAAAAACGGGACCGATAGGGCCGGCTGGTCCTGTGTCTTTTGGGCGACCCGGACCTCCAGGGCCGCCTGGTCTGCCGGGAAACTCGTTTTGCCCTGGACTAGCTGAACGAGGTGAGGCATTGATAATAGTTTCTAAGCACACCTCTGACCTTTTGCGCAATACTAGTATATGTTCTTACTACATGTACTTTTTGATAATACTTGATTGTATTTCTTCACCCTGAAAGGGCCAAACTGTATTCTACGAATGTTTAGCTGGAAAGTCCTGGATTGTGTGTGTGTGATTCAGTTCTTGTACTCTCGCTAACTTTGCTGTATCAGTTTAAATCATTTTCTTTTCTAGCATCCTGCCCCGAAGGTTATACCATGTGGCGTGAAACCTGCTACAAAGCGTTCAATGAATATAAATTCGTCGGGACCTTCAGCGAAGCGACCGAGACCTGTCGCAAAGATGGCGGTACCCTCGCCATGCCCCGAGACGCTGAGACCAACAGGTTCCTAGTCACCTTAGAGCGAAACAAAGGGAGCTTTTACTGGATCGGCCTGCACGATCAGCGCATGGAGGGAACATTTGAGTGGGTGGACGGGTCTGCGCTTGGAAGGTACAACTCGTGGACTGTGGAACAACCAGATAACAAAGACGGGGATGAAGACTGCGTTGCTTTCTCCAGCCATTCCGGTCGGGGGCATTGGTATGACGAGAAATGCCGACACATCGAATACATCTTCTGCCAGGTGGCTCCAGGTACTTTACTCAAAAGCACCATTATGGACATTGTTTAAAAAAAAGATATATACATATGATATGATATATATATATGGTATGTCTATATGTTAACACCGTTGAATATCCTCTTTAGAGTTGTAGTTCATTGTAGAAAATGTTTCTCATCTTCCTTCGTTCATTGATTTACAGGACGTACCTAGACGACAGGCCGAGCTCTCACCGCAACTTTGAGACGATTTTCATTTTGATTTTGTTAGATTATATTCTAACACACAAATGTAAGCAATTGGCAAGAGCCACCAGAGCTTTTGAAGATGAGTTTTCTTCATTTTTTAAAAGTTTTTTTTATAACATTTAAGAACAATGAATAGTTTGTACTTTGATTCAGGCCAACGGTTCTTAATTCTACGATTGTTATTTTCTGAACATAGAAAACAGGACAGTATTGGGAACTGAAGTTTTAAGATTACTTTTTTAGATTATATTCTACCACACAAATGTAAGCAATTAGCAAGAAAACACTAGAACTTGTGATGATAAGTTTACTTCAATTTTTGCTATCTTTTCTGTGTGTTTTTTTCCCAGAACATTTAAGTACAATGAATAGTATGTACTTTGATTCAGGCCAACGGGTCTCAGTTCAATGATTGTAACTTTTGGAATATTGAAAACAGGAAAACTTTGTCTTTCACATATTCTGGTCGATGGGACTGCAACATGCAGTTTTATATGCTGTCAAGAATGTTTAACTTTGTAGGAGTTGATCTAGTAAAATATGTATTCAAGGGAAAGGATATACTAATAACATAAAAACATTGGTAAGGTTTACTAGTACTGTGACCTGGACTCTGAGTGATAGTCAACAAAAATATCTGTTGCATGAAAACTAAATACAAGCGATTGGAGATTATTATTTTGAGTTTGTAATGTGGTGTGCTGGAGATTTATAAGTGATAGAAGCTTAAGCGCCGTCTGCCATGTTATTTGTTGTAACCAGTTATATGTCAACCTGTATTTGTTGTAACCAGCTCTAGGCTACATTATTATGGAACAAATACTGTTATAGTGTCTAACACGTAACAGAAAGGACAACTCACTTAAAAATTACGATTGTGCAAATCCAGTCTTTGTTAATGAATAAGACTACAAGAGGACAGCTGTCTTTTGTAACACCACCCTTTGTAAAATAAACAGTTGACATGGACATTATCTCGTTCTAAATGTATTTAGCCTCTGTTCTTACTGCATCTGCCACGACTCCTTGTACTTAGCACTGAGCTTAGACAAGTTTTATTCTGACCAACCTTTCACGCAATAAACCCCACAGCTATTGTGTAAGGGATAAGACAACTTTTTAAAAAGCATATTTCAATATCAAATGATGTTGGCATGATTATATGTCTCCATTGTACAAAGTGAAGCGTTTTAGCCAATCCAATATGGTGAGCTTTAATCCTTTACGTTTCGGCAGTGAAAAGTGACGATTGAAGACAATCAAATGCTGTAAACTTTCATCTTTTGTAGTAAACTTTAATGTTTGGATGATCGAAGTACAAATTGGCTCGGTTCTCGTGACAGGCTTAAATGGACAAGTTATTAAGTTTCTATATGAAATGTCTCGACTGTTCAAAGTGTGACGATTGAAGAAGATCAAATACTGTAAACTTTCATCTTTTGTAGTAAACTACCTTTAATCTTTGGATGATCGAAGATACAAATTGGTTCGGCTCTCATGACAGGCTTAAATGAGGCGAAGTTATTAAGTTTCAATATGATATGTCTCGACTGTTCAAAGTGTGGCGATTGACAACCCAGCCAAAGTTGAAAATCGCGAACCTGCCCCCCAAAATACCCCCCCCCCCCCATACACACACACATACCATAAAATGAAATACAGCCCCAAGGGAAAACAGCTGACTTAAAAGATTATATGTACGTACATTGTCATCGAGAAGTAATTAATGAATTTTCGAAGAAATTTGTTCGGCACACCATTTTTGTACATCTAAAATGTCAACATGATATCGAATTTAGCCAAAATCATCATCTTACCCAATTTGTCATGTATGTAACGATATGTATGTATGCACGTATATTTATATCTATGTGCGTGTGCGTGTGTAAAAATGTCACTCGTCGAAGCAAAGCTGCAGTTTTCATTTAATCAGCTAGATGACTCTTTTAGCCTGTCACTTTCAAATCAATCCCTGAATAGTTCCAGTCTAGGGTTTGACTGAAACTCATTGCAGGCTGTATAGTTGTCAGTCCTTTCTTACTACGGAAGATTCCATGTCGCTTTGTCAAAAGGGCTGAACATCAAAAGAATCCCTATTTACGAAGCTTATCCTCCGACGAGCCAAAATTTCATGATTGTTTTGTGAAGGTTTCTCGTCCATACAATTATCTAAATGCTAAAGAAGATACGACTATTCAAAGGAACTCATGATTGACTGTTTGATGCCAACATTTCATTACTTAAAAGTTAAAGTTGCCCATACATCTGTGCAGATGCTTAGGGACGTGGCGCCCCTCTCCATTTCTGTAGCCCTTGGGCCACACTTTTGTGCAAGCCACTACAGCAGGGGGGTTGTCCGCTGGTAGTGATGTGTGTTTAACTTCCATTCTCTTCCTCATTAGTCCTGGGTGCTATGTAGAGAAAGCAGCATGTACCATTTTTAAAGTCTTTGGTATGACTCGGCTGGGGATCGAACTCACGACCTACCGAATGCAAAGCAAACACTCTGCCCACTCGGCCATTGCACCGGTAATTTCATTACTGCTTTGTGTGAAATCCATCTCGTCCATCTAAATGATAAAGGAGATATGATCAAAGAATCGTCTTATCTTTGATGTGTGTTCTCGAGCCTCACCGTATTACGTCTTCCACAGCAGGCCTTGTCACCTGCTAGTGTCATCTCTAGCTGTATCACCAGGCAACAGAACAGAACCACTGAGAATGACATTTGAATATCTATTGACAGAGTTGGCTTTCCGTTGTCCCAGAAATAAGATCTCGGTGCGGTTTAGTTTCTTTGATTGTACTTCTACTTTTACACCGTTTCTGTCCGTTACCATTTTCTGACACTATAGTGTATTTGACTTAGGACTTAGGCCTGGGTCACATTTCCAAACCATGGCCCGTCCGGGATGTTTTAAGAAACAAAGAATTGACATTTATACCTAGAAATATCCACAAATCATGCCTATGAGTCTTATTTTGACATGTTGTGTATTTTCATGTCTTTTGTATCATACTTTTCGCTCCCGAAAGCTACCCGGCCGGACCCCGGTTTGGAAATGTGACCTAAGTCTTAAGAACGAAAGATGATGTCAGAGAAACCATTCACAAAGAAGGCCTCTGGAAGGGGAATTTTTCCGCGACATTTTTTGTCAGACTACAGAAAGGATTAGTGGTCACCGAAAACTGAAAATACGTAATTATTAAGTTTATAGCCATTTGTGTCTGGAGGAGGAATAGAGCTATACCGATGTAGCGTAGATCTGCAACGTGAAACTCGTGTACATGTATCTATCTTCATTTTCTCTTTGAGGCACGCGCTAGATGAACGCCTACCGTCTATGTCCTGACATCTCTCAGGTCGCTCCAGGGTGGGCTCTTTTGTC
>NC_049995.1:2305812-2306870 GCF_000003815.2 Branchiostoma floridae | reverse complement strand
TCCCAGTCCATATGAAGTTAAAGCACAGTGTTTGTCCAGTCAGAAAGTATGTTGTCTTGTGTACGTTACAGTCTCACCAGTCCCTATGAAGTTAAAAGCACAGTGTTTGTCCAGTCAGGAGGAATGTTGTCTTGTGTACGTTTCAGTCTCACCTGTTCATATGAAGTTAAAAGCACAGTGTTTGTCCAGTCAGAAAGTATGTTGTCTTGTGTACGTTTCAGTCTCACCAGTCCCTATGAAGTTAAAAGCACAGTGTTTGTCCAGTCAGAAAGTATGTTGTCTTGTGTACGTTTCAGTCTCACCTGTTCATATGAAGTCAAAAGCACAGTGTTTGTCCAGTCAGGAGGAATGTTGTCTTGTGTACGTTTCAGTCTCACCAGTCCCTATGAAGTTAAAAGCACAGTGTTCGTCCAGTCAGGAGGAATGTTGTCTTGTGTGCATGTCCGTCTTTACAACACAGTCATTGCAAAGTTATGTTTTCGAATTTTCTTACCTTTACTTTCATTTTTCAGGGCAGATGAAGTACCAGCTCTTGAGCAACTCTGCAACCGTAGCTGACACAAGGCCAGGGAACATGCTGTATAAGGGCAGTTTCTCCTAATGTACTTTTCTTTGTTTGTTTGTGTGTGTGACAGTGCGTGTGTGTGGGTGTCTGTGTGTGTGTATGTGTGTGTTTGTCCAGTCAGGAAGTATGTTGTCTTGTGTACGTTTCAGTCTCACCAGTCCCTATGAATTTAAAAGCACAGTGTTTGTCCAGTCAGGAGGAATGTTGTCTTGTGTACGTTTCAGTCTCACCAGTCCCTAAGAAGTTAAAAGCACAGTGTTTGTCCAGTCAGGAGGAATGTTGTCTTGTGTACGTTACAGTCTCACCAGTCCATATGAAGTTAAAAGCACAGTGTTTGTCCAGTCAGAAAGCATGTTGTCTTGTGTACGTTTCAGTTTCACCAGTCCATATGAAGTTAAAAGCACAGTGTTTGTCCAGTCAGAAAGTATGTTGTCTTGTGTACGTTACAGTCTCACCAGTCCCTATGAAGTTAAAAGCACAGTGTTTGTCCAGT
>NC_049995.1:2304993-2305710 GCF_000003815.2 Branchiostoma floridae | reverse complement strand
ACATCTCACAGTCCCTATGAAGTTAAAGCACAGTGTTCGTCCAGTCAGGAGGAATGTTGTCTTGTGTGCATGTCCGTCTTTACAACACAGTCACTGCAAAGTTATGTTTTCGAATTTTCTTACCTTTACTTTCATTTTTCAGGGCAGATGAAGTACCAGCTCTTGCACGAGAAGTCACTACCAACAGAACCAGCTAGGGGCAATTCTCCAATAGAGCAACTCTGCAACCGTAGCTGACACAAGGCCAGGGAACATGCTGTATAAGGGCAGTTTCTCCTAATGTACTTTTCTTTGTTTGTTTGTGTGTGTGACAGTGCGTGTGTGTGGGTGTCTGTGTGTGTGTGTGTATGTGTGTGTTTGTCCAGTCAGAAAGTATGTTGTCTTGTGTACGTTTCAGTCTCACCAGTCCCTATGAATTTAAAAGCACAGTGTTTGTCCAGTCAGAAAGTATGTTGTCTTGTGTATGTATCAGTCTCACCAGTCCCTAAGAAGTTAAAAGCACAGTGTTTGTCCAGTCAGGAGGAATGTTGTCTTGTGTACGTTACAGTCTCACCAGTCCATATGAAGTTAAAAGCACAGTGTTCGTCCAGTCAGAAAGCATGTTGTCTTGTGTACGTTTCAGTCTCACCAGTCCATATGAAGTTAAAAGCACAGTGTGTGTCCAGTCAGAAAGTATGTGGTCTTGTGTACGTTTCAGTCTCACCAGTCCCTATGAAG
>NC_049995.1:2295318-2302334 GCF_000003815.2 Branchiostoma floridae | reverse complement strand
TTTCTCATAAGGAAGACTTCTCATATATCTTGGCCAAGGTATGTATGGAATAGCGCATTCACTGTATCTGATCTGATGTCTTAGTGACATAGATATCTAGTTATCTTGTCAGGGCCATCTTTGCAGTCGGCAATTAATCATCACCGAGAAAAGGTCTTTATGAGGATTGTGTAATGTAGTAAAAATGTTCTTATACTTCAGCACCAATTCTGCCCTTTATATAAGTAGTACTTGTATGATGTTTCTACTTTATGTAGATGAATGTATTATGGATTGCATTTATGAAAGACTGGGCACAAAATACTTTAATGCAAACTTGCACTGGTGCAGGCAGCCACAGACATTATTATCTGCACAAATATACCTGCATCTCGTAGTAATAAAATCTGTCAAGAAGCCACTGCCATTAATTTCAACAGTCAATGCAGCTGGTAAAAATCTGCAATGCACCTACAGGATAGTACATTGATATAAAAACCTAGTAAGGGCAAACAATGTGTCCCTGGATCTTTTTCTGAAACAGTTGAGCACCAACTGCTACAATGCCCCCTGTAAAAACTAATGTCCACTGTTGAATGCCTCATACAGCAATGTTTTACCATTTCTTTACTACTCCAGTAGGTGGGTACCGGTACAGAAGTTCAGATCCTGTTCAGGTCCAGAGGATCAGGTCCAGGTCTGGACCTGATTCAGTGAATACTCAAAACAGTCCATTTGTCTGTAAAGAAATCTGTTTTGCGGTGTATTCGACTCCCCCTGGCGTCTTAAAATCCTACAATGCTAACTGCCTCTGTATGATTGACTGTAAAACCTGGTAGAAATGACTATGTACTCCACTGTACTTCGCTTGTATTTTCTTCGACCGGTCAGTCCCAAAAGGTGTGAATGCCTGATCATATGATCTGTTCAGTTTCCAATAGGTCCAACACCTGGTCCACCGAATTTTTTTAGGGTCCGTTTTTTCCGGACGGGTCCAATAAGAAAAGCCAGTTTTGTACCAGTACACTGTATCAGTACCCACTCCTACGCTCCAGGGTTTATGTGACCTTGTCATCAAAAGGCAACTTTCCAATGCACTTCAAGAGTAAGACATCTACTAAACGATGACTTCCAGCCGTGCATCTGTTTAGTTGTAAACTCTTATCTTATCATGCACACATTCCAGCTGCAATTGTTTTCAAGAGTATCAACTATTTTATCTTACTTGATATTTGTTTTTTTATTGTATGTGTATGTGGTTACGATATAAGTCTGCTGCCTAGTGTCCACATTGTATCATTATTGTCGCAGTTTGAATTAAGTCAAAGTAAAACACAAAACATGGACCAGTGCAGGTTAGGTGCAGGTGGGCATCAGAAATTCAGAATTACCTGCACATCTGCAATGTTACCTGCACTACGCGGCATATGCAGGTGGTATTTCGAGCCATGAAAAAGCTAATGTTTCTGGTTGAACTTTAGCACCTCTTTTGCACTATATTTGTTTAATGTGGTTTTTAAATAAAGTCAAGGTACTAGTTATTAATTTTTTTTGTTTAACAAATTTGTCAGTTAATAAATTTGTACATTCCTCGTTAAGTTACACATGTAAATAGCTTTATAGCAAGGTTGATATCGTCTGTTATAACGTGTTTTCTGACAAAGGTGTTTCCAATTGATTTATTAAATAGAGTAGTTTTGATTATATGAGTCTCTTGCGTCATTTCCTGAATCTGTATCTTTCAACCTCTGGTTGTTAGCAGGTAAATTTGTGAAATACACACCCGCAGGGATAGGCTAGCGATGAGCTGATATTCATACCCACCCGTATATATATATATTCTTTTAACATTATTTGGTTAAATTACTAATATAATGTCTGTTTACAAACGTCAGGTCAGGTGGTAAGACGCGTTTCAGTTTAACATTGATATGAATCTCTTGCTCAATTTTCTGGATGTGTATTTCTATGCTTGAGTAATCCTGTGATTGTTAGCAGGTGCTTTGTAGAAATAATACACAACAGGCAAAGGCTAGAGGAGAAGCCTATTTTGATACCCACCCGTAATTTCTTCATTCATATTCTTCTAAAATTGTTTGGTAAAATAACAGTATAAAGTCCGTTTACGTACGTCAGGTCAGGTTGTGCAGTCGCGTATCAGTTTTACATCGCATGCACTCTGGGGGCCAGAACCGCTGTCAATACACACCAATATTGACAGGTAGGTGTGAAGGTCCCATGTGGAGTTAATCCGTTAATCCCCGAGATAAGGACTTAATCCTCGACACAGTGAAAGGCCCGACGCGATGCAGCGCCCGATGCGATGCAGCGACCGATGCGATGCAGTGACCGATGCGATGCAGTGACCGATGCGATGCCCGATGCAATGCCCGACGCGATGCAATGCCCGACGCAGTTGTGTCGGCCCCCGACGCGAGACGCGTTGCATCGGAGCTGTATTTGACCGCCGACGCCCGGTATTGGCGTCGGGCTAAAAAGTCAATGCTTTGGGTCGTAAACTACTCCTTAGCCCTTTTGTCCTCCCGTCTGTCTTGTCCGGGTCAGGCTTTGTGATGTCCGTGTTTACAAAGTGGTGCACATCCAAACTACATGGACGGCGGTGTGCCACAATTATCATGGTCACGAGAGAGAACATTTCATCTTGTCAGAACCGAAAACTCTTTACTTAAATCTTTTTACTTGATTACGAGAGCGACCTATATGGTCATTGAAAATCATTTCCAAGACCATCATGCTTCACGCGCCAAAGGAGAATATGAAAGACATATCGTAATGATTTTACAACCTGCCTCTAAAGAAGCAAAACATTCGTGCCATCTGTCACAAGATCTTACATTTAGTACTACATTTTTGTGCAATGAAGAATGAAAATACGGAAAATGAAGTTTCAATTTTCAAAGTTGGACTTTGTCATAGTGTTATTTCAACGAATCCAAATCAATGGTACTTTTCTTGATCAAAGACTTAGGACAGGCCTATGTATTATAAAATGCCACCTACGATGCGGTCCACTGGTCCAGGACCGGGGTACGTAACTTGAGGGAGTGTGTTGTGCAAAGAACAATACTACACAGTCTTTTACTCCCACAGCCAATGAGGCAGAACTTATAGCTGATGAAGCCAGGTCTCCATAAAATTAGTCTATCAAAAATGAGTGAGTAGTTTTACAGCCTATCTAACGCCTGGAAATATGTTAGATTGACCCACTAGACTATATGGTCTAACTGTGATTTGGACTTGGAGGTAACTGTTGTGGCGTTTTATCTATTCCATAGATTAAACTAACCTAGAACGCAGTACACAACCAGTGCTACATCTGAAAAGCTTCTGATGCAATTTTTCTCCTTTTTTACCACAGCTTATCATGCTAACGGCCCATAAAGACCACTGTGCATTGATCTAGACTATAACTTTGAACGTCGATAAAGGTTAGACACCTGGTAATGAGATGCGCTCAAACTCAAGCAATTGAATATGATTTTTGAAACGGTCAGACGTTTCAATTAATATCCACTACCTTTCTTTAGTGGCATTGAGCAGATTTATTGAAGAGCAGGTGTTGTCTGCTCATATCCAGTTGGTTGACAGGTTGAGAAACTGTAATTTGGCGTATAGCTATGAACACGCCAGACTACCTGTCTCCAAGCCAGATGCTCTTATGTGTCTGCAATATAAACACCACAATTGTTAAGAAATAAAGCACCAAATTGATGGTCCAGAAAGGCGTCGAATCACACGCTATGTTGCTGCATGACCTCCCTGAACGTTTTAATTGAAAAACAACCAATTGAAACTTTCGCAGTCTGACAAAAGTCACTTGTAATACTAGATATCTCTTTGTATCCCAATAAGTTGATACATGATTGTTCGCCATCAGGAGGTCTGCATCTTTAGATGAAGCTATCCATCGATCTTGAGCGCGTGCGGCTTGTCGAGGCAGACACAGTTTGACATGACTTTTCACAAGAACTTGGCAACGAGGACTTCGCAGTCACTGGTAAGCTTAAGCGAACAAACACCACTGAGAAAAAGCATGACCAAAGGCAGCTTTGCTAACTTGGTTATGAACCCCCAAGACTCCATAAACTTATGGTTTTACAACATCATTAACACGTTATGTGTTTTATAGACGCAATATCGATATTGACAAACACAGACTTTAAACTTACTTATAAACAAGTGCTGAACAGAGAAAATTGCTTGGTAGCAAATATTTATCAGTAAAAAGCATCCTTCCAAAATCAACGATTGTTTAGGAAAGTAGATAAGGAAAACCGTTTAGTAGTCAATGGAGCTGATCCTCCTACAACGAGTTCACGAAATTTCATCATCGCTTTGTACCATTTTCATGGAAATGTTCCCAGGATAGTGTTAAATAGAGTCTTTAATCTTTGAAGCGTGGTGTGAAGCTTCGTCTTTTAAGACTTCACGGATCTAAACCTCAGCAGGTTTCTTCGCCTGTGTCACTAGGCAACAACATCAAACTAGAAAGAATGACATTTGAAGATCCACCAATAGATAGTAGTAATGTTTTACATTACTCTCTTTAGTCACTGACTTCGTTGGATGACCAGTGCGACTTTACAATGGAGTATTTTGGGCATTGCTGACGGATCGAAGCTATTGGATAAACGAGGAAATGGTCCAAGAAAAATAATGTCTGCATCTGTGTATATCTGAGTCAATGTGGAGTGACAAACCTGAATGCATAGTCACAAATGACGAATACTGAAGAAGAAAATAGGATTTATGCACATTTGGTATAAAGAGTTTATATTTCTGAGTAGAATTAGACTATTCTATCCATTCTTTATTCCGATGTTTTCTGTTGATAACGTCTAAGCACGTGTCAGATGAACGCCTGCCGTCTATGTCCTGACAGCTCTCAGGTCGCTCCAGGGTGGGCTCTTTTGTCCTCCCGTCTGTCTTCTCCGTGTTTACAAAGAGGTGGACATCCAAACTACATGGACGGCGGTGTGCCACAATTATCATGGTCAAAAGAGAGAACATTTCATCTTGTCAGAGGACTCGGAACCAAAGATTCCAAGATGCATTTGGTCGCGAGTTCCACATTAGGTTATCTTGTCAATTGAAATAATTTCCGAGGACATAAAGCTCCGGGTCAGGCTTTGTGATGTCCGTGTTTACAAAGAGGTGGACATCCAAACTACATGGACGGCGGTGTGCCACAATTATCATCATGGTCACGAGAGAGAACATTTTATCTTGTCAGAACGAGGGATGAACTTGGTTGTGCGTTTTGCATTAGGCTATTTGTTCAGTCAACGACAAACTGATCATTTTTGAGCGTTTCACGCACTGAAGAAGACATCAAAAGACAGGCCGTAATGATTTTACAACCTACTATTAAAGAACTAAACTACCATGCCATCTGTCACAAGATTCGGGAAGTTTAAATGAACTCTGTTATGAAAAAAAGCACATGTATAAGAATACTTTCATTTCTCAGAATAAGGACATTTTAGTGGTATTCAAGGCAGTTGCAAACCACTAAGGAGTGATCAAAACTGCCCGTTTTACTTTATGTTGTCTTCTTAGTCCAAGTAGACAACTGTGATTTGCTCTAGTGGCTCTGAGAAAAACAATGACACAAACTTTTTTCGGCCCCAGTAAGGATGCGTGTCTTCTCGCCTCGCTAATAATGATATGAACTCCCAGTGTCCATAAAACAAGTCTGTTAGAGATCATTGCATGGAGTTTTACAGCTTGTCAGACGCCTGGAAATATGTTAGATTGACTCCACGTACTACATGTATGGCATGGTCGAGCTGAGATGATATGGACCCCAAAGATAAAAGAAAGGAAAACTTTAGCCAACATGCCTACCTAGTTTAGGCTGGGCTCACATGCCCCCCCCCCCCTATTTTTAGTTTGTTTGGTATCCAAACCTATTTTAGTTGCCGAATCTCCTCTTTCGCATATAGAGAAGATGAACAGGCCCGACTTGAAAACCAGGTCATTAGTTTGTATGGGTGGAATATAAATTTGTATATGGGAACCCCGCGACAAACTAACTAGGATGGTACTCTCCAAGCAGAGGTTGATGGGGACAATCTTGACCTTTTCTTATATGCCATAAAAGACATATAATTTTTTTTATAAAGAAAAGGTCACGATTTTCCCCATCAACCTCTGCTTGGTGAGTATAGGATGGCACCATGGATAGTTTTACGTACAGCACAGCGTGACACACTAAGAAGCAGTTGCAATAGATGTTCATCCAACAAACGGTTTTATGATCATTTCATGGGGAAAAGTTTCTTCTTTCAACACTTGACCACACAGATGAGTTTCTCTAGACTGCTGTCTCCACCCCAGATGTGCTCACGTTTGTCTAATATAAGAACCACAATTGCATTGTATAAGAAATACTAGTAGCCGCCCAAAGTTAAACGGTCCGGAAAGGCGATAATTCCAATACCGTGCAGTTCCCTGTCCTCCTTTGAACTTTTTATGCGAAAGCAAAAAATCGAAATGCATGCCACTAACTTGTCCACGGGTTCCACAAAAGACATTCCTATTACTAGCAATCCTTTTGTATCATGATAAGGATGATAGACACCGACATGTCATTTGTTATTGTCATGTTATTGAATTTGTCCATCTCAGGGGGTCTTCATCTTGTTTCAAAGTTTCTTTAGTTGAAGCGTCCCATCCATCCTGAGCGCGTGCCTCTCGTCAGTACTAGTCCTCAATTTGTCTGTCAGGGCTGCTCACAAGAACTCGGTAACAAGAACTGTTAGTTGACACATCAAAGAATAAAAGAACACTGGCAACCAAAGAAGTACGCTTAAGGACATGCAACTAATGTCTTTGTACCCTGAAGAACTTGTAAATAGTTTCCTTTCCCTAGCAATGTTTATGGCAACAATAACGTCAACGGTTAGTTCCAAGCAGCGTTGTTAGTAAAACATTTTCGACATTGCAAGTCACTGGCCTCCTTCACCGGCGTCTCTGGGAAGCTTAGCAAATCTTTTTTTTGGGGGGGGGGGGGG
>NC_049995.1:2293037-2295218 GCF_000003815.2 Branchiostoma floridae | reverse complement strand
TCCGGTTAAAATCGCGAATCGACCTACCGCCCCCCCCCCCCAAAAAGATTTGCCAAACTTCCCAGAGAGGCCGGTGAAGGAGGCTAGCAAGTCACACTAATCCAGTTATGAACCTTCTAAACTCAATAAACTTACTGGAGACTTGAGTTTATGACACTACTGACACGGAATGTGTTTTATAGACCTCCAATCACTTTATGTACTGAAACTTTTCACACGTTAGCCGAAGCTTTCTGAGTGCACTAATTGGGTGAAAACTGACGATTCCTCGATAAGAAAAAAATAAAATGGCCCTTTCTCGTCGTCCAACTACCTCAACCTCATCAGCAAACGACATTTAGATCGGGAGCAACCCTTGTACAATGTCATTCCACATTTGTTTGACATTGTTCAGGTTCTCATATTCTATGTCCTATCCTTTCTATAAAGCCTGCTTTGTCATGATTTGATTAGGTGTAAATCTAGTCAGCCTAGTCGCCTCAGATGAAGCTCATCCTCCTACACTGAATGTGCGAAATTTCATTACCCATTTCCACATTGTCATTTAGATGTTTTATGGATGAAGTGAAAAGGGAATTGGGTCTTTAATCTTTGAAGCGTGGCCGAGGGTTTATCTCCTATGAAGACTTTCCGGGTCCTAACCTCAGCAGGTTTTGTCACCTTCGTTACCAAGCAACTTCATCAAACCGCACAGAATGACATCGATCCTCGTGTGGTCTACTTTGATACTTTTTCTCAGGACGGTCGTTTAAGGACAACCATCATACAAAAGCCTCTGACGTTGTGACAACTTCTGTTTTCGAGAAAGTATAGAAAAAATAAAAAAAAGTAATCTCCAAACAGATTTACTGGTAGCATAAGACGATATCAAAGGGCCAAAGCAGCATGTATCAAATTGGCCGGTGGCCAGCTGTAATAACCTTGGGTGTTGATTATATTACCATTTGATAAAAGTTGATGCTGTAACGTTACAGCACCCATTCATCGTACCAAGTGATGGCAGATTCCAGGTGGCAGATTGGATTCTGCTTTAGCCCATTTGGTAATGTATTATAAATCTGATTGAAGATTATAACGGAAGTAGAACCTGTCTGTGAGGAAAATATGACAAAAATAGGAATATACAGATGAATGTAAATGGTTACTTCCCCAATAGTAACACTAAAAAAATGAACGTTTGTATGATATGGGATGCGTCTTTGTAACCTTTAACGGGCAAACCTATGTTTCTGCAAGGACGTTATATGTTTCTGATATAACGTCCTTGGTTTCTGAAATATATGTTAGGCACGCGCTAGATGAACGCCTGCTGTCTATGTCCTGACAGCTCTCAGGTCGCTCCAGGGTGGGCTCTTTTGTCCTCCCGTCTGTCTTGTCCGGGTCAGGCTTTGTGATGTCCGTGTTTACAAAGAGGTGGACATCCAAACTACATGGACGGCGGTGTGCCACAATTATCATGGTCAAAAGACACTATATATTACAGTTACAACTATGAAAGAAATATGGGAAGTACTAGTACCTGATAAGTCTCAGATAGACAGAACTGAAGTTCATATCGGTATTTCTGTATGCGAATTTAGAACAGTTTTACGCGCTCTGTAGGGTACCATAGTAATGCTTTTACAGCCTCTGGTTGGAGAAGTGAAATTGCCGTACCATCTGTCGGAGTGCCCCCTACTTGTAACATTTGCAGACTTGTGACCAAGACTACCAGATTGTAAATAACCGCTTTATGGTGCTTCTAACGCCTGGGAATATGTCAAATAAACTCGGCAAGTTATATGGACTTAGCTTATAGACCAAAAGTTTGATAATGTGAGAATGAAGCCTCCCTAAGTCCCTTACTCTTTGGTCGCATAATTTGTCATGCTGAATTCGCTGACTGTCAAAATTAAACTATGAAACTGTGTCTATAATTGTGCTAGTGCTACTGACCACTACAACACATCATTCATGTTATATAGACATTGTTTATATTTCAGACCTCAATGTTTATCACTGATACTATCCGGTGCTGTCCACAACTAGCCTGATTTAATCAAGCTTCTATACAGCCCGCCCAACATTACTCTCCAAGCAGAGGTTAGGCTCCGGCTGTTTTTTTAACGTTTTTTTTTAGTCGTTTTTATCGGGCTTTCTATTTTTTTTAATATCTTGCTTTGTCAAATCCTAACTAAGTTG